>NC_090652.1:325927810-326105310 GCF_040937935.1 Hyperolius riggenbachi
GTGTGTGTGTGTGTGTGTGTGTGTGTGTACAGTGTGTGTGTACAGTGTGTGTGTGTACAGTGTGTGTGTGTACAGTGTGTGTGTGTACAGTGTGTGTGTGTGTGTGTGTGTGTGTGTGTGTGTGTGTGTGTGTGTGTGTGTGTGTGTGTGTGTGTGTGTGTGTGTGTGTGTGTGTGTGTGTGTGTGTGTGTGTGTGTGTACAGTGTGTGTGTGTACAGTGTGTGTGTGTGTGTGTGTACAGTGTGTGTGTGTGTGTGTGTACAGTGTGTGTGTGTACAGTGTGTGTGTACAGTGTGTGTGTACAGTGTGTGTGTGTACAGTGTGTGTGTGTACAGTGTGTGTGTGTGTACAGTGTGTGTGTACAGTGTGTGTGTGTGTGTACAGTGTGTGTGTGTGTGTACGTGTGTGTGTGTGTACGTGTACGTGTGTGTGTGTGTGTACAGCGTGTGTGTGTACAGTGTGTGTGTGTACAGTGTGTGTGTACAGTGTGTGTGTGTACAGTGTGTGTGTGTACAGTGTGTGGCAGGGGCAATCTTGCATATCTCTGCTGTAAGTCATATCTAAACTAGCCAGACAATTTTATTGGTTAGCTGTTTACAATGATAAAAAAAATCAATGAAAAAAAAAATAAAATCAGTTGAGCACATTTCCAAAAACATTTGGTTCATTTCAAGTGAAGTGAGGGAATAAAAAGTCCCGCCCCTCTCCAGTTATTTTGCTGATCATTGCTGCCTGCTGGTGGACTTGCTACTGCTCCATATTAGACCAGGGATTGGGCGGCACTGCTGCTAGTCTGCATGTCATAGTTATTCTCCTGCATTTGTCGCATTTTGTACAGCCGCATTGTAAGTGACACGGAGCGCTCATTGAGGTATGCAGTGTGCTGATCCTAGCAGAGCACATAGCAATTATTGCAAAGATAAACACTTTCACACACCACCACTAAGACTGCCGCTGTGCGAGGACCTCATGTCAGCCTCAACAGCCAATCAAATCCCTCCATGTACACAGGGCAGTGCTACATGATGGTCGGTCTGCTCTGATGTGGGCTAAATAAGGGAGAGTTCGGATTGCAGAGATAAGAGTCAGGGGCTGAATATACAAGACAAGACAAAGAACATTTATATTGCATTCTTCACCTGGTGGACTCAAAGAGCCAGAGCTGCAGCCACTAGGGGGCGCTCTATAGGCAGTAGCAGTGTTAGGCCAGAGCTGCAGCCACTAGGGCGCGCTCTATAGGCAGTAGCAGTGTTAGGCCAGAGCTGCAGCCACTAGGGGGTGCTCTATAGGCAGTAGCAGTGTTAGGCCAGAGCTGCAGCCACTAGGGGGCGCTCTATAGGCAGTAGCAGTGTTAGGCCAGAGCTGCAGCCACTAGGGGGCGCTCTATAGGCAGTAGCAGTGTTAGGCCGGAAATGCAACCACTAGGGGGCGCTCTATAGGCAGTAGCAGTGTTAGGCCAGAGCTGCAGCCACTAGGGCGCGCTCTATAGGCAGTAGCAGTGTTAGGCCGGAAATGCAGCCACTAGGGGGCGCTCTATAGGCAGTAGCAGTGTTAGGCCGGAAATGCAGCCACTAGGGGGCGCTCTATAGGCAGTAGCAGTGTTAGGCCAGAGCTGCAGCCACTAGGGGGCGTTCTATAGGCAGTAGCAGTGTTAGGCCAGAGCTGAAGCCACTAGAGGGTGCTCTATAGGCAGTAGCAGTGTTAGGCCAGAGCTGCAGCCACTAGAGGGCGCTCTATAGGCAGTAGCAGTGTTAGGCCAGAGCTGCAGCCACTAGGGAGCGCTCTATAGACAGTAGCAGTGTTAGGCCAGAGGTGCAGCAACTAGGGGGTGCTCTATAGGCAGTAGCAGTGTTAGGCCAGAGCTGCAGCCACTAGGGAGCGCTCTATAGACAGTAGCAGTGTCTGGCCAGAGGTGCAGCCACTAGGGGGCGCTCTATAGGCAGTAGCAGTGTTAGGCCAGAGTTGTAGCCACTAGGGGGCGCTCTATAGGCAGTAGCAGTGGTAGGCTAGAGCTGCAGCCACTAGGGGGCGCTGTATAGGCAGTAGCAGTGTTAGGCCAGAGCTGCAGCCACTAGGAGGCGCTCTCTAGGCAGTAGCAGTGTTAGGCCGGAGCTGCAGCCACTAGGGGGCGCTCTATAGGCAGTAGCAGTGTTAGGCCAGAGCTGCAGCCACTGGGGGGCGCTCTATAGGCAGTAGTAGTGTTAGGCCGGAGCTGCAGCCACTAGGGGGCGCTCTATAGGCAGTAGCAGTGTTAGGCCAGAGCTGCAGCCACTAGGGGCGCTGTATAGGCAGTAGCAGTGTTAGGCCAGAGCTGCAGCCACTAGGGGGTGCTCTATAGGCAGAAGTAGTGTTAGGCCAGAGCTGCAGCCACTAGGGGGCGCTCTATAGGCAGTAGCAGTGTTAGGCCAGAGCTGCAGCCACTAGGGGGTGCTCTATAGGCAGTAGCAGTGTTAGGCCAGAGCTGCAGCCACTAGGGGGTGCTCTATAGGCAGTAGCAGTGTTAGGCCAGAGCTGCAGTCACTAGGGGTGCTCTATAGGCAGTAGCAGTGTTAGGCCAGAGCTGCAGCCACTAGGGGGTGCTCTATAGGCAGAAGTAGTGTTAGGCCAGAGCTGCAGCCACTAGGGAGCGCTCTATAGGCAGTAGCAGTGTTAGGCCAGAGCTGCAGCCACTAGGGGGTGCTCTATAGGCAGTAGCAGTGTTAGTCCAGAGCTGCAGCCACTAGGGGGTGCTCTATAGGCAGTAGCAGTGTTAGGCCAGAGCTGCAGTCACTAGGGGTGCTCTATAGGCAGTAGCAGTGTTAGGCCAGAGCTGCAGCCACTAGGGGGCGCTCTATAGGCAGTAGCAGTGTTAGGCCAGAGCTGCAGCCACTAGGAGGTGCTCTATAGGCAGTAGCAGTGTTAGGCCAGAGCTGCAGCCACTGGGGGGCGCTCTATAGGCAGTAGCGGTGTTAGGCCAGAGCTGCAGCCACTAGGGGGAGCTCTATAGGCAGTAGCAGTGTTAGGCCAGAGCTGCAGCCACTAGGGGGCGCTCTATAGGCAGTAGCAGTGTTAGGCCAGAGCTGCAGTCACTAGGGGCGCTCTATAGGCAGTAGCAGTGTTAGGCCAGAGCTGCAGCCACTAGGGGGCGCTCTATAGGCAGTAGCAGTGTTAGGCCAGAGCTGCAGCCACTAGGGGGCACTCTATAGGCAGTAGCAGTGTTAGGCCAGAGCTGCAGCCACTAGGGAGCGCTCTATAGGCAGTAGCAGTGTTAGGCCAGAGCTGCAGTCACTAGGGGGCTCTCTATAGGCAGTAGCAGTGTTAGGCCAGAGCTGCAGTCACTAGGGGTGCTCTATAGGCAGTAGCAGTGTTAGGCCAGAGCTGCAGCCACTAGGGAGTGCTCTATAGGCAGTAGCAGTGTTAGGCCAGAGCTGCAGCCACTAGGGAACACTCTATATGCAGTAGCAGTGTTAGGCCAGAGGTGCAGCCACTAGGGGTCGTTCTATAGGCAGTAGCAGTGTTAGGCCAGAGCTGCAGCCACTAGGGGGCATTCTATAGGCATTAGTAGTGTTAGGGAATATTGCCCAAAGTCTCCTTACTGAATAGGTGCTGCCTCACTGAACGCGAAGAGCTGAGCTTTAAACCCAGGTCTCCTGTGTCATGTAACCATGACCAGAGGCGGAGCCCTTACCTTGACCAGAGGCGGAGCTCTTACCCAGTACACTATCCAGCCAATGCTAGATGTAGTCAGAATGAAGTCTCCTCCCTCCTCTTCCAGCCCCTGACTGTGATAAGTAATATGATGAGATCCCCGGACACCAGGACATGTCTGAACATCTGTCATATATAATGATCTGATAATCTCATCACTATAATGATCAGATTACAGGACTCACGTTCCATGCTTGCCACGTTGGGGGGATCAGATGTCATTAAGTGATGAGCAGAAGAAGTTCTGTCATGTTAGTAATTTGGGCAGATCATCTGCTGTGGATCCTTCTCGCCATATGTCCCAATTATTCTGCCAGGAATTAGCAGCTCTCAGCAGCCAAGCTCTGATATTCTCTGGAAAATTCTTATATAATCTGCGATTCTTGGGACAACCATAAACTGCGCAAATCTCCTCCGTTACATCACATGGTACTCTTCCAATTAATGAATGTGACATTTCAGGATTCATTCAGCAAAATACCATCTGTGCGCTGAGATCATCGACTTTATGTCACAAACAAAGCAGATTGAACTGGAAGGGGAGGAATCAGCTTATTACAATCCCGAAGTTTGGCGGATGGAATGGATGGAGAAGACGAGAACGTTTATCAGGTAGTTTTAGTGCATCATGTATGGCACAGAGGTTACCATATCTCTTCATGCGTGCAATCTAATTATCAGGAGAGAAATGGCGGTCCAGCAGGGGGAGAGAGTGTATAGACACAATAGCCTGTTTCCATCCACATACTGGAGGGAAAGCTGCCATCCATGGACACTGCAGCACTGATCATGATAGTGTGTGTCCTGGCAGTACAGTGTCTACAGATAAACCTCACTATACAATGACTGCCCCCCACAGAGAAGTCATGTCCTGGCAGTACAGTGTCTACAGATAAACCTCATTATACAATGACTGCCCCCCACAGAGAAGTCATGTCCTGGCAGTACAGTGTCTACAGATAAACCTCACTATACAATGACTGTCCCCCACAGAGAAGTCATCTCGCATTTCTGTACTGGCACATTGAAAATATATAGACTGTGGTCTGTGGATGTCATTATAAAGAAAATAACTACAAATAACTAAAAGCATCACTCATCACATACATGAAGGTGTCAACTTTATTCAGCTAAATGCAGCGTAACAAATAACGCAGGGACTGCACAAATACCGCATACACTCGCATATAAGCCAAGGTGCCCACTTTCCCCTCAGAAACCAGGAAAAAGTGATTGACTCGCATATAAGCCCCTCCCCAGTATAGCCCCCTCCACAGTAGCCAGATGTGCCATGTACAAGTCAGCTCACCTCCCCATAGCCATATGTGCCCCAAGGATGATACAGCTGTGTATCAACACGCCACTAGATGGCGTCATAGATATGAGAGACAGAGATTGCCACACAGGAAGAATCCCAGATCATTGCACCGCTGACACATTGCTTCCATGCTCCGCTCCACAAGCCAGGGGACACAGGTAGTCTGGAGCAGCACACTCTGCACACCATGCTGCAGGGGATAGGGGCACGGACACCGCAGGGAGCCAGCTGGTAAGAGCAGGATCACTAGTACACTATCCTTACACTCCTCTGCCAGTAACAAAACCTGCTCCACCATCCGCTCTGCTCCACTGACTCACATATAAGCCGAGGGGGTACCTGCTCTGCACATTTTTTGTGCTGAAAAATTAGGCTTATACGCGAGTATATAAGGTAATACAAATGCACAGCTAAAGAAAGGGATATAATCTTATCTTTATCTCCAAACATAAAGTAGCGTATCCTAGAAGGGAGCAAATGACTTCCATAGCGGATATTGTGTATCCTGTATAAGGTTTTTACATAGGACACTGGCAAAGGCTAATATGGAAAGGATTCCGGTGTTTATTATTCCACCAAAATGACTGGATTTCTGCAACTTTCATATTCCAGCAAAACAGAGCTGAGAAAACAGCAGCATAAGCATCACTGCCAGCATATGTAGTGTCCACAGATAACTCCATACATTACAAGAAGTCCAAGGAGAAAGTCCAGGCAATTAGTCCAGTATTCCATATGCAGGCAATGCAATGCTTCAGGAAGCTTCTTTACATCGGTAACTACTGGTTCCAAGGGTTTAGAGAACAAGCGCCACAGCTTGCTGTTTCCATCACTAACTCACTCCAACAGCCCCAAGTACCTGACCTTATGTGGCAGATCCAGGATCCTATCTACCTGGAGACGCCTTGCTCCCAGACCATTCAGTAGATACAGATAATCCCCTCCTCCAGGAGCTGTGTGGTCCAGCAGAAAGGAGACAGACCATTGTCTATTGGTAAACATAAGCAGATAAGGACAAGTCTGCTAGCAGACAGTAGAACAATAGAAACTCCACTTGACTCCAGCAAGCTAAAATCAACACAAGACAACATGCATATAACAGGCAGCAAGCACTCTATGCAGGAAAAAAATACATATTGCAAGAATAATAAATACCATACATCACATTCCTCCCCCCATACTTCCATGGACCCTCAGGTGAACCCTTAATTGGGTGAAGCTGGGGTACAGGTACATTTAATTACTCCTTCTTAGTCTAGGTGGGAGTTCATAGTTAATTTTTTTGGTCTTTGTTTGTGCCAGTTTAAGTTTTACACAACGCCACCACAAAATCTGTCCACTCAGCCCAGCTATGGCCCTTTCTGCATCTGCTGGACTCTCAAAGCCAAATCCAGGTGGGCTTCTTGCAACCCAAACATGATGTACAGGTCCATAACGGCCAAACGCCTGTCCCAACTCCCACTCATTGCCCCAGCTTCCCAAGTTTCCAACATAGACCTTGGATCCTGCCCTGTGAACTTTACCAGACCTTTCCATTCCAGACATGGCACCAGTCAATACACCACTTGACAAACGAATGCAATGAATCCCCATGGCATCCTCTCTCTCTCCTGTGGTACTCAAGTTTGGGGAAACATGTGAGGAACCGACCACGACATTTCTGCCACTAGCTCTCTGAGCATATCAGGCAGCTCTCTCGTCTGTGGTGATTTGAGGACACGCGGCCACCAGGTGCGCATGCGATCCACAGCCAAAACACAACTGTTGACTGGGAGATCTTGAGGTGGAGACAGGATGATATTGACCCCCACTTACCGCAGTTCTTAAGGGTTCTGTAGGTCTTGCTCTGGCGCAGTAAGGAACGACTATCGGAATCTTTTCTTGAATCTCTACGAACTGGGCAGCCAAATGTCCAGCCTCCTTTGAAGGATTACGATCCAGAACCCAGCATTTTAAATCGGGGGCACAGGTATTCAGAAATTGCTCCTTGAATCCATTCATTAAAAACATGCAGTAGTTTCATTCCAAATTCTGTGTGGGAATCCTATGGTAATTTAGTTAAATGGTGAAAGGCCTGACGATAAGTCTCTGGAGTCTCAGCATAACGAGTAAGAAGGGCTCGTTTTAATTCAGGATAATTAATTCTCTCAGAAAGAGGGAGTGGCCTAAATGTTTCACTGGCTCGGCCAGTAAGTTCTCCCAAGAGGAAGCGATGCCATTCCAGGACTGGGACATCATGGGTTTCACATATTAGTTCAAAGGTTTGTAGATATGCATCAATCTCCTCCTTACTTTCATCGAACATGGGAAATAGAGTATACAGCTTAATAATATCCAAATGCTGTTCCGATGTAATGCTGGGAATACACAGATCGATTCTGGCGCTCGATTCTGTGCCCGATCGTTTTTCTTATCTTTTTTCAATTAACTTCAATGGTGAATCGAGCGGCAAAACCATCGAAGGGTGATCAGACATGTCGGAAATTATCGAGCCATCTTAATGGCTCAGAATCGAGCCGTGTATTTCCAGCATTAGCCTCTGAGCCAATGCTCCTTGTTGACACATTGCCAAGTCACTGACTAGTCGCAAGAGGTTTTCATACCTATCAGAGGTGTCAGGGTCTCTTGGCTGTGCCTCCTGCTGGACTTCTGGACTTTGTGCTAAACAATCAATTCCATCATCTCGCTCTGCCCAAAATCTCACAATATTCTGGTTCTCATTGAGGTTCTGAGCCGATTCCAGTAACAGCTGAACCATGGCTGCTGTCTTCAATCCTTCAGGGTTCAGTCCACGATTCCTGAACACTTTACGAAGTGTTCCCAAGCGTAGTTCAAGTAGTGTATCCTCAGTAATCTAGCAGTACCAGTGTCCTGGTTCCCACCGCTTGCCACCAGATGTGATGATATATTACATAGGACAGTGGCAAAGGCTAATATGGACAGGAACTGAGAAGTGGTCTGTGGTCACCACCTGGAGAACCACTCCTTTATTGGGGTTGTCTTGCTAACTGCCTATTATTTCTACCTGTTGTCTATTCCATGTCAGTGTTGCTACCTAAGTGGACAGTTGGATTTCACAGAAGTGTGATTGACTTGTATGTACATAGTTACATAGTTATTTGGGTTGAAAAAAAGACATACGTCTATCGAGTTCAACCAGAAAACAAAGTACACCAGCCTGCTCCCTCACATATCCCTGCTGATCCAGGGGAAGGCACAACACCAGCCTGCACCCTCGCCTATCCCTGCTGATCCAGAGGAAGGCACAACACCAGCCTGCTCCCTCACATATCCCTGCTGATCCAGAGGAAGGCACAACACCAGCCTGCTCCCTCACATATCCCTGCTGATCCAGAGGAAGGTACAACACCAGCCTGATCCCTCACATATCCCTGCTGATCCAGAGGAAGGCACAACACCAGCCTGCTCCCTCACATATCCCTGCTGATCCAGAGAAAGGCACAACACCAGCTTGTACCCTCACATATCCCTGCTGATCCAGAGGAAGGTACAACACCAGCCTGCACCCTCACATATCCCTGCTGATCCAGAGGAAGGCACAACACCAGCCTGCACCCTCACATATCACTGCTGATCCAGAGGAAGGTACAACACCAGCCTGCTCCCTCACATATCCCTCCTGATCCAGAGGAAGGTACAAAACCAGCCCGCACCCTCGCATATCCCTGCTGATCCAGAGGAAGGCACAACACCAGCCTGCACCCTCACATATCCCTGCTGATCCAGAGGAAGGTACAACACCAGCCTGATCCCTCACATATCCCTGCTGATCCAGAGGAAGGCACAACACCAGCCTGCTCCCTCACATATCCCTGCTGATCCAGAGAAAGGCACAACACCAGCTTGTACCCTCACATATCCCTGCTGATCCAGAGGAAGGTACAACACCAGCCTGCACCCTCACATATCCCTGCTGATCCAGAGGAAGGCACAACACCAGCCTGCACCCTCACATATCACTGCTGATCCAGAGGAAGGTACAACACCAGCCTGCTCCCTCACATATCCCTCCTGATCCAGAGGAAGGTACAACACCAGCCCGCACCCTCGCATATCCCTGCTGATCCAGAGGAAGGCACAACACCAGCCTGCACCCTCACATAGCCCTGCTGATCCAGAGGAAGGCACAACACCAGCCTGCACCCTTACATATCCCTGCTGATCCAGAGGAAGGTACAACACCAGCCTGCACCCTCACATGTCCCTGCTGATCCAGAGGAAGGTACAACACCAGCCTGCACCCTCAAATATCCCTGCTGATCCAGAGGAAGGCACAACACCAGCCTGCACCCTCACATATCCCTGCTGATCCAGAGGAAGGCACAACACCAGCCTGCTCCCTCACATATCCCTGCTGATCCAGAGGAAGGTACAACACCAGCCTGCACCCTCACATATCCCTCCTGATCCAGAGGAAGGTACAACACCAGCCCGCACCCTCGCATATCCCTGCTGATCCAGAGGAAGGCACAACACCAGCCTGCACCCTCACATAGCCCTGCTGATCCAGAGGAAGGCACAACACCAGCCTGCACCCTTACATATCCCTGCTGATCCAGAGGAAGGTACAACACCAGCCTGCACCCTCACATGTCCCTGCTGATCCAGAGGAAGGTACAACACCAGCCTGCACCCTCACATGTCCCTGCTGATCCAGAGGAAGGTACAACACCAGCCTGCACCCTCAAATATCCCTGCTGATCCAGAGGAAGGCACAACACCAGCCTGCACCCTCACATATCCCTGCTGATCCAGAGGAAGGCACAACACCAGCCTGCTCCCTCACATATCCCTGCTGATCCAGAGGAAGGCACAACACCAGCCTGCACCCTCAAATATCCCTGCTGATCCAGAGGAAGGCACAACACCAGCCTGCACCCTTACATATCCCTGCTGATCCAGAGGAAGGTACAACACCAGCCTGCACCCTCACATGTCCCTGCTGATCCAGAGGAAGGTACAACACCAGCCTGCACCCTCACATGTCCCTGCTGATCCAGAGGAAGGTACAACACCAGCCTGCACCCTCACATGTCCCTGCTGATCCAGAGGAAGGTACAACACCAGCCTGCACCCTCAAATATCCCTGCTGATCCAGAGGAAGGCACAACACCAGCCTGCACCCTCACATATCCCTGCTGATCCAGAGGAAGGCACAACACCAGCCTGCTCCCTCACATATCCCTGCTGATCCAGAGGAAGGCACAACACCAGCCTGCACCCTCAAATATCCCTGCTGATCCAGAGGAAGGCACAACACCAGCCTGCTCCCTCACATATCCCTGCTGATCCAGAGGAAGGTACAACACCAGCCTGCACCCTCACATATCCCTGCTGATCCAGAGGAAGGCACAACACCAGCCTGCACCCTCACATATCACTGCTGATCCAGAGGAAGGTACAACACCAGCCTGCTCCCTCACATATCCCTCCTGATCCAGAGGAAGGTACAAAACCAGCCCGCACCCTCGCATATCCCTGCTGATCCAGAGGAAGGCACAACACCAGCCTGCACCCTCACATATCCCTGCTGATCCAGAGGAAGGTACAACACCAGCCTGATCCCTCACATATCCCTGCTGATCCAGAGGAAGGCACAACACCAGCCTGCTCCCTCACATATCCCTGCTGATCCAGAGAAAGGCACAACACCAGCTTGTACCCTCACATATCCCTGCTGATCCAGAGGAAGGTACAACACCAGCCTGCACCCTCACATATCCCTGCTGATCCAGAGGAAGGCACAACACCAGCCTGCACCCTCACATATCACTGCTGATCCAGAGGAAGGTACAACACCAGCCTGCTCCCTCACATATCCCTCCTGATCCAGAGGAAGGTACAACACCAGCCCGCACCCTCGCATATCCCTGCTGATCCAGAGGAAGGCACAACACCAGCCTGCACCCTCACATAGCCCTGCTGATCCAGAGGAAGGCACAACACCAGCCTGCACCCTTACATATCCCTGCTGATCCAGAGGAAGGTACAACACCAGCCTGCACCCTCACATGTCCCTGCTGATCCAGAGGAAGGTACAACACCAGCCTGCACCCTCAAATATCCCTGCTGATCCAGAGGAAGGCACAACACCAGCCTGCACCCTCACATATCCCTGCTGATCCAGAGGAAGGCACAACACCAGCCTGCTCCCTCACATATCCCTGCTGATCCAGAGGAAGGCACAACACCAGCCTGCACCCTCACATATCCCTCCTGATCCAGAGGAAGGTACAACACCAGCCCGCACCCTCGCATATCCCTGCTGATCCAGAGGAAGGCACAACACCAGCCTGCACCCTCACATAGCCCTGCTGATCCAGAGGAAGGCACAACACCAGCCTGCACCCTTACATATCCCTGCTGATCCAGAGGAAGGTACAACACCAGCCTGCACCCTCACATGTCCCTGCTGATCCAGAGGAAGGTACAACACCAGCCTGCACCCTCACATGTCCCTGCTGATCCAGAGGAAGGTACAACACCAGCCTGCACCCTCAAATATCCCTGCTGATCCAGAGGAAGGCACAACACCAGCCTGCACCCTCACATATCCCTGCTGATCCAGAGGAAGGCACAACACCAGCCTGCTCCCTCACATATCCCTGCTGATCCAGAGGAAGGCACAACACCAGCCTGCACCCTCAAATATCCCTGCTGATCCAGAGGAAGGCACAACACCAGCCTGCACCCTTACATATCCCTGCTGATCCAGAGGAAGGTACAACACCAGCCTGCACCCTCACATGTCCCTGCTGATCCAGAGGAAGGTACAACACCAGCCTGCACCCTCACATGTCCCTGCTGATCCAGAGGAAGGTACAACACCAGCCTGCACCCTCACATGTCCCTGCTGATCCAGAGGAAGGTACAACACCAGCCTGCACCCTCAAATATCCCTGCTGATCCAGAGGAAGGCACAACACCAGCCTGCACCCTCACATATCCCTGCTGATCCAGAGGAAGGCACAACACCAGCCTGCTCCCTCACATATCCCTGCTGATCCAGAGGAAGGCACAACACCAGCCTGCACCCTCAAATATCCCTGCTGATCCAGAGGAAGGCACAACACCAGCCTGCTCCCTCACATACCCCTGCTGATCCAGAGGAAGGCACAACACCAGCCTGCTCCCTCACATATCCCTGCTGATCCAGAGGAAGGCACAACACCAGCCTGCACCCTCACATATCCCTGCTGATCCAGAGGAAGGTACAACACCAGCCTGCACCCTCAAATATCCCTGCTGATCCAGAGGAAGGCACAACACCAGCCTGCACCCTCACATATCCCTGCTGATCCAGAGGAAGGCACAACACCAGCCTGCTCCCTCACATATCCCTGCTGATCCAGAGGAAGGCACAACACCAGCCTGCACCCTCAAATATCCCTGCTGATCCAGAGGAAGGCACAACACCAGCCTGCTCCCTCACATACCCCTGCTGATCCAGAGGAAGGCACAACACCAGCCTGCTCCCTCACATATCCCTGCTGATCCAGAGGAAGGCACAACACCAGCCTGCACCCTCACATATCCCTGCTGATCCAGAGGAAGGTACAACACCAGCCTGCTCCCTCACATATCCCTGCTGATCCAGAGGAAGGCACAACACCAGACTGCTCCCTCACATATCCCTGCTGATCCAGAGGAAGGCACAACACCAGCCTGCACCCTCACATATCCCTGCTGATCCAGAGGAAGGTACAACACCAGCCCGCACCCTCGCATATCCCTGCTGATCCAGAGGAAGGCACAACACCAGCCTGCACCCTCACATAGCCCTGCTGATCCAGAGGAAGGCACAACACCAGCCTGCTCCCTCACATATCCCTGCTGATCCAGAGGAAGGCACAACACCAGCCTGCACCCTCAAATATCCCTGCTGATCCAGAGGAAGGCACAACACCAGCCTGCTCCCTCACATACCCCTGCTGATCCAGAGGAAGGCACAACACCAGCCTGCTCCCTCACATATCCCTGCTGATCCAGAGGAAGGCACAACACCAGCCTGCACCCTCACATATCCCTGCTGATCCAGAGGAAGGTACAACACCAGCCTGCTCCCTCACATATCCCTGCTGATCCAGAGGAAGGCACAACACCAGACTGCTCCCTCACATATCCCTGCTGATCCAGAGGAAGGCACAACACCAGCCTGCACCCTCACATATCCCTGCTGATCCAGAGGAAGGTACAACACCAACCTGCACCCTCACATATTCTTGCTGATCCAGAGGAAGGTACAACACCAGCCTGCACCCTCACATATCCCTGCTGATCCAGAGGAAGGCACAACACCAGCCTGCACCCTCGCCTATCCCTGCTGATCCAGAGGAAGGCACAACACCAGCCTGCTCCCTCACATATCCCTGCTGATCCAGAGGAAGGCACAACACCAGCCTGCTCCCTCACATATCCCTGCTGATCCAGAGGAAGGTACAACACCAGCCTGATCCCTCACATATCCCTGCTGATCCAGAGGAAGGCACAACACCAGCCTGCTCCCTCACATATCCCTGCTGATCCAGAGAAAGGCACAACACCAGCTTGTACCCTCACATATCCCTGCTGATCCAGAGGAAGGTACAACACCAGCCTGCACCCTCACATATCCCTGCTGATCCAGAGGAAGGCACAACACCAGCCTGCACCCTCACATATCACTGCTGATCCAGAGGAAGGTACAACACCAGCCTGCTCCCTCACATATCCCTCCTGATCCAGAGGAAGGTACAAAACCAGCCCGCACCCTCGCATATCCCTGCTGATCCAGAGGAAGGCACAACACCAGCCTGCACCCTCACATATCCCTGCTGATCCAGAGGAAGGTACAACACCAGCCTGATCCCTCACATATCCCTGCTGATCCAGAGGAAGGCACAACACCAGCCTGCTCCCTCACATATCCCTGCTGATCCAGAGAAAGGCACAACACCAGCTTGTACCCTCACATATCCCTGCTGATCCAGAGGAAGGTACAACACCAGCCTGCACCCTCACATATCCCTGCTGATCCAGAGGAAGGCACAACACCAGCCTGCACCCTCACATATCACTGCTGATCCAGAGGAAGGTACAACACCAGCCTGCTCCCTCACATATCCCTCCTGATCCAGAGGAAGGTACAACACCAGCCCGCACCCTCGCATATCCCTGCTGATCCAGAGGAAGGCACAACACCAGCCTGCACCCTCACATAGCCCTGCTGATCCAGAGGAAGGCACAACACCAGCCTGCACCCTTACATATCCCTGCTGATCCAGAGGAAGGTACAACACCAGCCTGCACCCTCACATGTCCCTGCTGATCCAGAGGAAGGTACAACACCAGCCTGCACCCTCAAATATCCCTGCTGATCCAGAGGAAGGCACAACACCAGCCTGCACCCTCACATATCCCTGCTGATCCAGAGGAAGGCACAACACCAGCCTGCTCCCTCACATATCCCTGCTGATCCAGAGGAAGGTACAACACCAGCCTGCACCCTCACATATCCCTCCTGATCCAGAGGAAGGTACAACACCAGCCCGCACCCTCGCATATCCCTGCTGATCCAGAGGAAGGCACAACACCAGCCTGCACCCTCACATAGCCCTGCTGATCCAGAGGAAGGCACAACACCAGCCTGCACCCTTACATATCCCTGCTGATCCAGAGGAAGGTACAACACCAGCCTGCACCCTCACATGTCCCTGCTGATCCAGAGGAAGGTACAACACCAGCCTGCACCCTCACATGTCCCTGCTGATCCAGAGGAAGGTACAACACCAGCCTGCACCCTCAAATATCCCTGCTGATCCAGAGGAAGGCACAACACCAGCCTGCACCCTCACATATCCCTGCTGATCCAGAGGAAGGCACAACACCAGCCTGCTCCCTCACATATCCCTGCTGATCCAGAGGAAGGCACAACACCAGCCTGCACCCTCAAATATCCCTGCTGATCCAGAGGAAGGCACAACACCAGCCTGCACCCTTACATATCCCTGCTGATCCAGAGGAAGGTACAACACCAGCCTGCACCCTCACATGTCCCTGCTGATCCAGAGGAAGGTACAACACCAGCCTGCACCCTCACATGTCCCTGCTGATCCAGAGGAAGGTACAACACCAGCCTGCACCCTCACATGTCCCTGCTGATCCAGAGGAAGGTACAACACCAGCCTGCACCCTCAAATATCCCTGCTGATCCAGAGGAAGGCACAACACCAGCCTGCACCCTCACATATCCCTGCTGATCCAGAGGAAGGCACAACACCAGCCTGCTCCCTCACATATCCCTGCTGATCCAGAGGAAGGCACAACACCAGCCTGCACCCTCAAATATCCCTGCTGATCCAGAGGAAGGCACAACACCAGCCTGCTCCCTCACATATCCCTGCTGATCCAGAGGAAGGTACAACACCAGCCTGCACCCTCACATATCCCTGCTGATCCAGAGGAAGGCACAACACCAGCCTGCACCCTCACATATCACTGCTGATCCAGAGGAAGGTACAACACCAGCCTGCTCCCTCACATATCCCTCCTGATCCAGAGGAAGGTACAAAACCAGCCCGCACCCTCGCATATCCCTGCTGATCCAGAGGAAGGCACAACACCAGCCTGCACCCTCACATATCCCTGCTGATCCAGAGGAAGGTACAACACCAGCCTGATCCCTCACATATCCCTGCTGATCCAGAGGAAGGCACAACACCAGCCTGCTCCCTCACATATCCCTGCTGATCCAGAGAAAGGCACAACACCAGCTTGTACCCTCACATATCCCTGCTGATCCAGAGGAAGGTACAACACCAGCCTGCACCCTCACATATCCCTGCTGATCCAGAGGAAGGCACAACACCAGCCTGCACCCTCACATATCACTGCTGATCCAGAGGAAGGTACAACACCAGCCTGCTCCCTCACATATCCCTCCTGATCCAGAGGAAGGTACAACACCAGCCCGCACCCTCGCATATCCCTGCTGATCCAGAGGAAGGCACAACACCAGCCTGCACCCTCACATAGCCCTGCTGATCCAGAGGAAGGCACAACACCAGCCTGCACCCTTACATATCCCTGCTGATCCAGAGGAAGGTACAACACCAGCCTGCACCCTCACATGTCCCTGCTGATCCAGAGGAAGGTACAACACCAGCCTGCACCCTCAAATATCCCTGCTGATCCAGAGGAAGGCACAACACCAGCCTGCACCCTCACATATCCCTGCTGATCCAGAGGAAGGCACAACACCAGCCTGCTCCCTCACATATCCCTGCTGATCCAGAGGAAGGCACAACACCAGCCTGCACCCTCACATATCCCTGCTGATCCAGAGGAAGGTACAACACCAGCCCGCACCCTCGCATATCCCTGCTGATCCAGAGGAAGGCACAACACCAGCCTGCACCCTCACATAGCCCTGCTGATCCAGAGGAAGGCACAACACCAGCCTGCACCCTTACATATCCCTGCTGATCCAGAGGAAGGTACAACACCAGCCTGCACCCTCACATGTCCCTGCTGATCCAGAGGAAGGTACAACACCAGCCTGCACCCTCACATGTCCCTGCTGATCCAGAGGAAGGTACAACACCAGCCTGCACCCTCAAATATCCCTGCTGATCCAGAGGAAGGCACAACACCAGCCTGCACCCTCACATATCCCTGCTGATCCAGAGGAAGGCACAACACCAGCCTGCTCCCTCACATATCCCTGCTGATCCAGAGGAAGGCACAACACCAGCCTGCACCCTCAAATATCCCTGCTGATCCAGAGGAAGGCACAACACCAGCCTGCACCCTTACATATCCCTGCTGATCCAGAGGAAGGTACAACACCAGCCTGCACCCTCACATGTCCCTGCTGATCCAGAGGAAGGTACAACACCAGCCTGCACCCTCACATGTCCCTGCTGATCCAGAGGAAGGTACAACACCAGCCTGCACCCTCACATGTCCCTGCTGATCCAGAGGAAGGTACAACACCAGCCTGCACCCTCAAATATCCCTGCTGATCCAGAGGAAGGCACAACACCAGCCTGCACCCTCACATATCCCTGCTGATCCAGAGGAAGGCACAACACCAGCCTGCTCCCTCACATATCCCTGCTGATCCAGAGGAAGGCACAACACCAGCCTGCACCCTCAAATATCCCTGCTGATCCAGAGGAAGGCACAACACCAGCCTGCTCCCTCACATACCCCTGCTGATCCAGAGGAAGGCACAACACCAGCCTGCTCCCTCACATATCCCTGCTGATCCAGAGGAAGGCACAACACCAGCCTGCACCCTCACATATCCCTGCTGATCCAGAGGAAGGTACAACACCAGCCTGCACCCTCAAATATCCCTGCTGATCCAGAGGAAGGCACAACACCAGCCTGCACCCTCACATATCCCTGCTGATCCAGAGGAAGGCACAACACCAGCCTGCTCCCTCACATATCCCTGCTGATCCAGAGGAAGGCACAACACCAGCCTGCACCCTCAAATATCCCTGCTGATCCAGAGGAAGGCACAACACCAGCCTGCTCCCTCACATACCCCTGCTGATCCAGAGGAAGGCACAACACCAGCCTGCTCCCTCACATATCCCTGCTGATCCAGAGGAAGGCACAACACCAGCCTGCACCCTCACATATCCCTGCTGATCCAGAGGAAGGTACAACACCAGCCTGCTCCCTCACATATCCCTGCTGATCCAGAGGAAGGCACAACACCAGACTGCTCCCTCACATATCCCTGCTGATCCAGAGGAAGGCACAACACCAGCCTGCACCCTCACATATCCCTGCTGATCCAGAGGAAGGTACAACACCAGCCCGCACCCTCGCATATCCCTGCTGATCCAGAGGAAGGCACAACACCAGCCTGCACCCTCACATAGCCCTGCTGATCCAGAGGAAGGCACAACACCAGCCTGCTCCCTCACATATCCCTGCTGATCCAGAGGAAGGCACAACACCAGCCTGCACCCTCAAATATCCCTGCTGATCCAGAGGAAGGCACAACACCAGCCTGCTCCCTCACATACCCCTGCTGATCCAGAGGAAGGCACAACACCAGCCTGCTCCCTCACATATCCCTGCTGATCCAGAGGAAGGCACAACACCAGCCTGCACCCTCACATATCCCTGCTGATCCAGAGGAAGGTACAACACCAGCCTGCTCCCTCACATATCCCTGCTGATCCAGAGGAAGGCACAACACCAGACTGCTCCCTCACATATCCCTGCTGATCCAGAGGAAGGCACAACACCAGCCTGCACCCTCACATATCCCTGCTGATCCAGAGGAAGGTACAACACCAACCTGCACCCTCACATATTCTTGCTGATCCAGAGGAAGGTACAACACCAGCCTGATCCCTCACATATCCCTGCTGATCCAGAGGAAAGCACAACACCAGCCTGCTCCCTCACATATCCCTGCTGATCCAGAGGAAGGTACAGCACCAGCCTGCTCCCTCACATACCCCTGCTGATCCAGAGGAAGGCACAGCCTGCTCCCTTACATATCCCTGCTGATCCAGAGGAAGGTACAACACCAGCCTGCACCCTCACATATCCCTGCTGATCCAGAGGAAGGTACAACACCAGCCTGCTCCCTCACATATCCCTGCTGATCCAGGGGAAGGCACAACACCAGCCTGCTCCCTCACATATCCCTGCTGATCCAGAGGAAGGTACAACACCAGCCTGCACCCTCACATATCCCTGCTGATCCAGAGGAAGGTACAACACCAGCCTGCTCCCTCACATATCCCTGCTGATCCAGGGGAAGGCACAACACCAGCCTGCTCCCTCACATATCCCTGCTGATCCAGAGGAAGGCACAACACCAGCCTGCACCCTCACATATCCCTGCTGATCCAGAGGAAGGCAAAACACCAGCCTGCTCCCTCACATATCCCTGCTGATCCAGAGGAAGGCACAACACCAGCCTGCACCCTCACATATCCCTGCTGATCCAGAGGAAGGCACAACACCAGCCTGCACCCTCACATATCCCTGCTGATCCAGAGGGAGGTACAACACCAGCCTGCTCCCTCACATATCCCTGCTGATCCAGAGGAAGGCACAGCCTGCTCCCTCACATATCCCTGCTGATCCAGAGGAAGGCACAACACCAGCCTGCTCCCTCACATATCCCTGCTGATCCAGAGGAAGTTACAACACCAGCCTGCTCCCTCACATATCCCTCCTGATCCAGAGGAAGGTACAACACCAGCCCGCACCCTCGCATATCCCTGCTGATCCAGAGGAAGGCACAACACCAGCCTGCACCCTCACATAGCCCTGCTGATCCAGAGGAAGGCACAACACCAGCCTGCACCCTTACATATCCCTGCTGATCCAGAGGAAGGTACAACACCAGCCTGCACCCTCACATGTCCCTGCTGATCCAGAGGAAGGTACAACACCAGCCTGCACCCTCAAATATCCCTGCTGATCCAGAGGAAGACACAACACCAGCCTGCTCCCTCACATATCCCTGCTGATCCAGAGGAAGGCACAACACCAGCCTGCTCCCTCACATATCCCTGCTGATCCAGAGGAAGGTACACCAGCCTGCTCCCTCACATATCCTTGCTGATCCAGAGGAAGGCACAACACCAGCCTGCTCCCTCACATATCCCTGCTGATCCAGAGGAAGGCACAGCACCAGCCTGCACCCTCACATATCCCTGCTGATCCAGAGGAAGGCACAACACCAGCCTGCACCCTCACATATCCCTGCTGATCCAGAAAAAAGGCACACCACCAGCCTGCTCCCTCACATATCCCTGCTTATCCAGAGGAACACACAACACCAGCCTGCACCCTCACATATCCCTGCTGATCCAGAGGAATGCACATCAGCCTGCACCCTCACATATCCCTGCTGATCCAGAGGAAGGTACAGCACCAGCCTGCACCCTCACATATCCTTGCTGATCCAGAGGAAGGCACAACACCAGCCTGCACCCTCACATATCCCTGCTGATCCAGAGGAAGGCACAACACCAGCCTGCTCCCTCACATATCCCTGCTGATCCAGAGGAAGGCACAACACCAGCCTGCTCCCTCACATATCCCTGCTGATCCAGAGGAAGGCACAACACCAGCCTGCTCCCTCACATATCCCTGCTGATCCAGAGGAAGGCACAACACCAGCCTGCTCCCTCACATATCCCCGCTGATCCAGAGGAAGGTACAACACCAGCCTGCACCCTCACATATCCCTGCTGATTCAGAGGAAGACACAACACCAGCCTGCTCCCTCACATATCCCTGCTGATCCAGAGGAAGGCACAACACCAGCCTGCTCCCTCACATATCCCTGCTGATCCAGAGGAAGGCACAACACCAGCCTGCCCCCTCACATGTCCCTGCTGATCCAGAGGAAGGCACAACACCAGCCTGCACCCTCACATATCCCTGCTGATCCAGAGGAAGGTACAACACCAGCCTGCACCCTCACATATCCCTGCTGATTCAGAGGAAGACACAACACCAGCCTGCTCCCTCACATATCCCTGCTGATCCAGAGGAAGGCACAACACCAGCCTGCTCCCTCACATATCCCTGCTGATCCAGAGGAAGGTACACCAGCCTGCTCCCTCACATATCCTTGCTGATCCAGAGGAAGGCACAACACCAGCCTGCTCCCTCACATATCCCTGCTGATCCAGAGGAAGGCACAGCACCAGCCTGCACCCTCACATATCCCTGCTGATCCAGAGGAAGGCACAACACCAGCCTGCACCCTCACATATCCCTGCTGATCCAGAAAAAAGGCACACCACCAGCCTGCTCCCTCACATATCCCTGCTTATCCAGAGGAAGACACAACACCAGCCTGCACCCTCACATATCCCTGCTGATCCAGAGGAATGCACATCAGCCTGCACCCTCACATATCCCTGCTGATCCAGAGGAAGGTACAGCACCAGCCTGCACCCTCACATATCCTTGCTGATCCAGAGGAAGGCACAACACCAGCCTGCACCCTCACATATCCCTGCTGATCCAGAGGAAGGCACAACACCAGCCTGCTCCCTCACATATCCCTGCTGATCCAGAGGAAGGCACAACACCAGCCTGCTCCCTCACATATCCCTGCTGATCCAGAGGAAGGCACAACACCAGCCTGCTCCCTCACATATCCCTGCTGATCCAGAGGAAGGCACAACACCAGCCTGCTCCCTCACATATCCCCGCTGATCCAGAGGAAGGCACAACACCAGCCTGTGCCCTCACATATCCCTGGTGATCCAGAAGAAGGCACAACACCAGCCTGCTGCCTCACATATCCCTGCTGATCCAGAGGAAGGCACAATACCAGCCTGCTCCCTCACATATCCCTGCTGATCCAGAGGTAGGCACAACACCAGCCTGCTCCCTCACATATCCCTGCTGATCCAGAGGAAGGCACAACACCAGCCTGCTCCCTCACATATCCCTGCTGATCCAGAGGAAGGCACAACACCAGGCTGCTCCCTCACATATCCCTGCTGATCCAGAGGAAGGCACAACACCAGCCTGCACCCTCACATATCCCTGCTGATCCAGAGGAAGATACACCACCAGCCTGCTCCCTCACATATCCCTGCTGATCCAGAGGAAGGCACAACACCAGCCTGCACCCTCACATATCCCTGCTGATCCAGAGGAAGGCACAACACCAGCCTGTTCCCTCACATATCCCTGCTGATCCAGAGGAAGGTACAACACCATCCTGCTCCCTCACATAGCCCTGCTGATCCAGAGGAAGGCACAACACCAGCCTACACCCTCACATATCCCTGCTGATCCAGAGGAAGGTACAACACCAGCCTGCACCCTCACATATCCCTGCTGATCCAGAGGAAGGCACAACACCAGCCTGCTCCCTCACATATCCCTGCTGATCCAGAGGAAGGCACAACACCAGCCAGCACCCTCACATATCCCTGCTGATCCAGAGGAAGGTACAACACCAGCCTGCTCCCTCACATATCCCTGCTGATCCAGAGGAAGGTACAACACCAGCCTGCTCCCTCACATATCCCTGCTGATCCAGAGGAAGGCACAACACCAGCCTGCTCCCTCACATATCCCTGCTGATCCAGAGGAAGGCACAACACCAGCCTGCACCCTCAAATATCCCTGCTGATCCAGAGGAAGGCACAACACCAGCCTGCACCCTTACATATCCCTGCTGATCCAGAGGAAGGTACAACACCAGCCTGCACCCTCACATGTCCCTGCTGATCCAGAGGAAGGTACAACACCAGCCTGCACCCTCACATGTCCCTGCTGATCCAGAGGAAGGTACAACACCAGCCTGCACCCTCACATGTCCCTGCTGATCCAGAGGAAGGTACAACACCAGCCTGCACCCTCAAATATCCCTGCTGATCCAGAGGAAGGCACAACACCAGCCTGCACCCTCACATATCCCTGCTGATCCAGAGGAAGGCACAACACCAGCCTGCTCCCTCACATATCCCTGCTGATCCAGAGGAAGGCACAACACCAGCCTGCACCCTCAAATATCCCTGCTGATCCAGAGGAAGGCACAACACCAGCCTGCTCCCTCACATACCCCTGCTGATCCAGAGGAAGGCACAACACCAGCCTGCTCCCTCACATATCCCTGCTGATCCAGAGGAAGGCACAACACCAGCCTGCACCCTCACATATCCCTGCTGATCCAGAGGAAGGTACAACACCAGCCTGCACCCTCAAATATCCCTGCTGATCCAGAGGAAGGCACAACACCAGCCTGCACCCTCACATATCCCTGCTGATCCAGAGGAAGGCACAACACCAGCCTGCTCCCTCACATATCCCTGCTGATCCAGAGGAAGGCACAACACCAGCCTGCACCCTCAAATATCCCTGCTGATCCAGAGGAAGGCACAACACCAGCCTGCTCCCTCACATACCCCTGCTGATCCAGAGGAAGGCACAACACCAGCCTGCTCCCTCACATATCCCTGCTGATCCAGAGGAAGGCACAACACCAGCCTGCACCCTCACATATCCCTGCTGATCCAGAGGAAGGTACAACACCAGCCTGCTCCCTCACATATCCCTGCTGATCCAGAGGAAGGCACAACACCAGACTGCTCCCTCACATATCCCTGCTGATCCAGAGGAAGGCACAACACCAGCCTGCACCCTCGCATATCCCTGCTGATCCAGAGGAAGGTACAACACCAGCCCGCACCCTCGCATATCCCTGCTGATCCAGAGGAAGGCACAACACCAGCCTGCACCCTCACATAGCCCTGCTGATCCAGAGGAAGGCACAACACCAGCCTGCTCCCTCACATATCCCTGCTGATCCAGAGGAAGGCACAACACCAGCCTGCACCCTCAAATATCCCTGCTGATCCAGAGGAAGGCACAACACCAGCCTGCTCCCTCACATACCCCTGCTGATCCAGAGGAAGGCACAACACCAGCCTGCTCCCTCACATATCCCTGCTGATCCAGAGGAAGGCACAACACCAGCCTGCACCCTCACATATCCCTGCTGATCCAGAGGAAGGTACAACACCAGCCTGCTCCCTCACATATCCCTGCTGATCCAGAGGAAGGCACAACACCAGACTGCTCCCTCACATATCCCTGCTGATCCAGAGGAAGGCACAACACCAGCCTGCACCCTCACATATCCCTGCTGATCCAGAGGAAGGTACAACACCAACCTGCACCCTCACATATTCTTGCTGATCCAGAGGAAGGTACAACACCAGCCTGATCCCTCACATATCCCTGCTGATCCAGAGGAAAGCACAACACCAGCCTGCTCCCTCACATATCCCTGCTGATCCAGAGGAAGGTACAGCACCAGCCTGCTCCCTCACATACCCCTGCTGATCCAGAGGAAGGCACAACACCAGTCTGCTCCCTCACATATCCCTGCTGATCCAGAGGAAGGTACAACACCAGCCTGCACCCTCACATATCCCTGCTGACCCAGAGGAAGGTACAACACCAGCCTGCTCCCTCACATATCCCTGCTGATCCAGGGGAAGGCACAACACCAGCCTGCTCCCTCACATATCCCTGCTGATCCAGAGGAAGGTACAACACCAGCCTGCACCCTCACATATCCCTGCTGATCCAGAGGAAGGTACAACACCAGCCTGCTCCCTCACATATCCCTGCTGATCCAGGGGAAGGCACAACACCAGCCTGCTCCCTCACATATCCCTGCTGATCCAGAGGAAGGCACAACACCAGCCTGCTCCCTCACATATCCCTGCTGATCCAGAGGAAGGCACAACACCAGCCTGCTCCCTCACATATCCCTGCTGATCCAGAGGAAGGCACAACACCAGCCTGCACCCTCACATATCCCTGCTGATCCAGAGGAAGGCACAACACCAGCCTGCACCCTCACATATCCCTGCTGATCCAGAGGGAGGTACAACACCAGCCTGCTCCCTCACATATCCCTGCTGATCCAGAGGAAGGCACAGCCTGCTCCCTTACATATCCCTGCTGATCCAGAGGAAGGTACAACACCAGCCTGCACCCTCACATATCCCTGCTGATCCAGAGGAAGGTACAACACCAGCCTGCTCCCTCACATATCCCTGCTGATCCAGGGGAAGGCACAACACCAGCCTGCTCCCTCACATATCCCTGCTGATCCAGAGGAAGGTACAACACCAGCCTGCACCCTCACATATCCCTGCTGATCCAGAGGAAGGTACAACACCAGCCTGCTCCCTCACATATCCCTGCTGATCCAGGGGAAGGCACAACACCAGCCTGCTCCCTCACATATCCCTGCTGATCCAGAGGAAGGCACAACACCAGCCTGCACCCTCACATATCCCTGCTGATCCAGAGGAAGGCAAAACACCAGCCTGCTCCCTCACATATCCCTGCTGATCCAGAGGAAGGCACAACACCAGCCTGCACCCTCACATATCCCTGCTGATCCAGAGGAAGGCACAACACCAGCCTGCACCCTCACATATCCCTGCTGATCCAGAGGGAGGTACAACACCAGCCTGCTCCCTCACATATCCCTGCTGATCCAGAGGAAGGCACAGCCTGCTCCCTCACATATCCCTGCTGATCCAGAGGAAGGCACAACACCAGCCTGCTCCCTCACATATCCCTGCTGATCCAGAGGAAGGTACAACACCAGCCTGCTCCCTCACATATCCCTCCTGATCCAGAGGAAGGTACAACACCAGCCCGCACCCTCGCATATCCCTGCTGATCCAGAGGAAGGCACAACACCAGCCTGCACCCTCACATAGCCCTGCTGATCCAGAGGAAGGCACAACACCAGCCTGCACCCTTACATATCCCTGCTGATCCAGAGGAAGGTACAACACCAGCCTGCACCCTCACATGTCCCTGCTGATCCAGAGGAAGGTACAACACCAGCCTGCACCCTCAAATATCCCTGCTGATCCAGAGGAAGGCACAACACCAGCCTGCACCCTCACATACCCCTGCTGATCCAGAGGAAGGCACAACACCAGCCTGCTCCCTCACATATCCCTGCTGATCCAGAGGAAGGCACAACACCAGCCTGCACCCTCAAATATCCCTGCTGATCCAGAGGAAGGCACAACACCAGCCTGCTCCCTCACATACCCCTGCTGATCCAGAGGAAGGCACAACACCAGCCTGCTCCCTCACATATCCCTGCTGATCCAGAGGAAGGCACAACACCAGCCTGCACCCTCACATATCCCTGCTGATCCAGAGGAAGGTACAACACCAGCCTGCTCCCTCACATATCCCTGCTGATCCAGAGGAAGGCACAACACCAGACTGCTCCCTCACATATCCCTGCTGATCCAGAGGAAGGCACAACACCAGCCTGCACCCTCACATATCCCTGCTGATCCAGAGGAAGGTACAACACCAGCCCGCACCCTCGCATATCCCTGCTGATCCAGAGGAAGGCACAACACCAGCCTGCACCCTCACATAGCCCTGCTGATCCAGAGGAAGGCACAACACCAGCCTGCACCCTTACATATCCCTGCTGATCCAGAGGAAGGTACAACACCAGCCTGCACCCTCACATGTCCCTGCTGATCCAGAGGAAGGTACAACACCAGCCTGCACCCTCAAATATCCCTGCTGATCCAGAGGAAGGCACAACACCAGCCTGCACCCTCACATATCCCTGCTGATCCAGAGGAAGGCACAACACCAGCCTGCTCCCTCACATATCCCTGCTGATCCAGAGGAAGGCACAACACCAGCCTGCACCCTCAAATATCCCTGCTGATCCAGAGGAAGGCACAACACCAGCCTGCTCCCTCACATACCCCTGCTGATCCAGAGGAAGGCACAACACCAGCCTGCTCCCTCACATATCCCTGCTGATCCAGAGGAAGGCACAACACCAGCCTGCACCCTCACATATCCCTGCTGATCCAGAGGAAGGTACAACACCAGCCTGCTCCCTCACATATCCCTGCTGATCCAGAGGAAGGCACAACACCAGACTGCTCCCTCACATATCCCTGCTGATCCAGAGGAAGGCACAACACCAGCCTGCACCCTCACATATCCCTGCTGATCCAGAGGAAGGTACAACACCAACCTGCACCCTCACATATTCTTGCTGATCCAGAGGAAGGTACAACACCAGCCTGATCCCTCACATATCCCTGCTGATCCAGAGGAAAGCACAACACCAGCCTGCTCCCTCACATATCCCTGCTGATCCAGAGGAAGGTACAGCACCAGCCTGCTCCCTCACATACCCCTGCTGATCCAGAGGAAGGCACAACACCAGTCTGCTCCCTCACATATCCCTGCTGATCCAGAGGAAGGTACAACACCAGCCTGCACCCTCACATATCCCTGCTGACCCAGAGGAAGGTACAACACCAGCCTGCTCCCTCACATATCCCTGCTGATCCAGGGGAAGGCACAACACCAGCCTGCTCCCTCACATATCCCTGCTGATCCAGAGGAAGGTACAACACCAGCCTGCACCCTCACATATCCCTGCTGATCCAGAGGAAGGTACAACACCAGCCTGCTCCCTCACATATCCCTGCTGATCCAGGGGAAGGCACAACACCAGCCTGCTCCCTCACATATCCCTGCTGATCCAGAGGAAGGCACAACACCAGCCTGCTCCCTCACATATCCCTGCTGATCCAGAGGAAGGCACAACACCAGCCTGCTCCCTCACATATCCCTGCTGATCCAGAGGAAGGCACAACACCAGCCTGCACCCTCACATATCCCTGCTGATCCAGAGGGAGGTACAACACCAGCCTGCTCCCTCACATATCCCTGCTGATCCAGAGGAAGGCACAGCCTGCTCCCTTACATATCCCTGCTGATCCAGAGGAAGGTACAACACCAGCCTGCACCCTCACATATCCCTGCTGATCCAGAGGAAGGTACAACACCAGCCTGCTCCCTCACATATCCCTGCTGATCCAGGGGAAGGCACAACACCAGCCTGCTCCCTCACATATCCCTGCTGATCCAGAGGAAGGGACAACACCAGCCTGCACCCTCACATATCCCTGCTGATCCAGAGAAAGGTACAACACCAGCCTGCTCCCTCACATATCCCTGCTGATCCAGGGGAAGGCACAACACCAGCCTGCTCCCTCACATATCCCTGCTGATCCAGAGGAAGGCACAACACCAGCCTGCACCCTCACATATCCCTGCTGATCCAGAGGAAGGCAAAACACCAGCCTGCTCCCTCACATATCCCTGCTGATCCAGAGGAAGGCACAACACCAGCCTGCACCCTCACATATCCCTGCTGATCCAGAGGAAGGCACAACACCAGCCTGCACCCTCACATATCCCTGCTGATCCAGAGGGAGGTACAACACCAGCCTGCTCCCTCACATATCCCTGCTGATCCAGAGGAAGGCACAGCCTGCTCCCTCACATATCCCTGCTGATCCAGAGGAAGGCACAACACCAGCCTGCTCCCTCACATATCCCTGCTGATCCAGAGGAAGGCACAACACCTGCCTGTACCCTCACATATCCCTGCTGATCCAGAGGAAGGCACAACACGAGCCTGCTCCCTCACATATCCATGCCGATCCAGAGGAAGGCACAACACCAGCCTGCTCCCTCACATATCCCTGCTGATCCAGAGGAAGGTACAACACCAGCCTGCACCCTCACATATCCCTGCTGATCCAGAGGAAGATACAACACCAGCCTGCACCCTCACATATCCCTGCTGATCCAGAGGAAGATACAACAGCAGCCTGCACCCTCACATATCCCTGCTGATCCAGAGGAAGATACAACAGCAGCCTGCACCCTCACATATCCCTGCTGATCCAGAGGAAGGTACAACACCAGCCTGCACCCTCACATATCCCTGCTGATCCAGAGGAAGATACAACAGCAGCCTGCTCCCTCACATATCCCCGCTGATCCAGAGGAAGGCACAACACCAGCCTGCTCCCTCACATATCCCTGCTGATCCAGAGGAAGGCACAACACCAGCCTGCTCCCTCACATATACCTGCTGATCCAGAGGAAGGCACAACACCAGCCTGCACCCTCACATATCCCTGCTGATCCAGAGGAAGGCACAACACCAGCCTGTTCCCTCACATATCCCTGCTGATCCAGAGGAAGGCACAACACCAGTCTACACCCTCACATATCCCTGCTGATCCAGAGGAAGGCACAACACCAGCCTGCTCCCTCACATATCCCTGCTGACTCAGAGGAAGGCACAACACCAGCCTGCACCCTCACATATCCCTGCTGATCCAGAGGAAGGTACAACACCAGCCTGCTCCCTCACATATCCCTGCTGATCCAGAGGAAGGCACAACACCAGCCTGCACCCTCACATATCCCTGCTGATCCAGAGGAAAGCACAACACCAGCCTGCACCCTCACATATCCCTGCTGATCCAGAGGAAGGCACAACACCAGCCTGCACCCTCACATATCACTGCTGATCCAGAGGAAGGCACAACACCAGCCTGCTCCCTCACATATCCCTGCTGATCCAGAAGAAGGCACAACACCAGGCTGCTCCCTCACATATCCCTGCTGATCCAGAGGAAGGCACAACACCAGCCTGCACCCTCACATATCCCTGCTGATCCAGAGGAAGATACACCACCAGCCTGCTCCCTCACATATCCCTGCTGATCCAGAGGAAGGCACAACACCAGCCTGCACCCTCACATATCCCTGCTGATCCAGAGGAAGGCACAACACCAGCCTGTTCCCTCACATATCCCTGCTGATCCAGAGGAAGGTACAACACCATCCTGCTCCCTCACATAGCCCTGCTGATCCAGAGGAAGGCACAACACCAGCCTACACCCTCACATATCCCTGCTGATCCAGAGGAAGGTACAACACCAGCCTGCACCCTCACATATCCCTGCTGATCCAGAGGAAGGCACAACACCAGCCTGCTCCCTCACATAGCCCTGCTGATCCAGAGGAAGGCACAACACCAGCCTGCACCCTTACATATCCCTGCTGATCCAGAGGAAGGTACAACACCAGCCTGCACCCTCACATGTCCCTGCTGATCCAGAGGAAGGTACAACACCAGCCTGCACCCTCAAATATCCCTGCTGATCCAGAGGAAGGCACAACACCAGCCTGCACCCTCACATACCCCTGCTGATCCAGAGGAAGGCACAACACCAGCCTGCTCCCTCACATATCCCTGCTGATCCAGAGGAAGGCACAACACCAGCCTGCACCCTCAAATATCCCTGCTGATCCAGAGGAAGGCACAACACCAGCCTGCTCCCTCACATACCCCTGCTGATCCAGAGGAAGGCACAACACCAGCCTGCTCCCTCACATATCCCTGCTGATCCAGAGGAAGGCACAACACCAGCCTGCACCCTCACATATCCCTGCTGATCCAGAGGAAGGTACAACACCAGCCTGCTCCCTCACATATCCCTGCTGATCCAGAGGAAGGCACAACACCAGACTGCTCCCTCACATATCCCTGCTGATCCAGAGGAAGGCACAACACCAGCCTGCACCCTCACATATCCCTGCTGATCCAGAGGAAGGTACAACACCAGCCCGCACCCTCGCATATCCCTGCTGATCCAGAGGAAGGCACAACACCAGCCTGCACCCTCACATAGCCCTGCTGATCCAGAGGAAGGCACAACACCAGCCTGCACCCTTACATATCCCTGCTGATCCAGAGGAAGGTACAACACCAGCCTGCACCCTCACATGTCCCTGCTGATCCAGAGGAAGGTACAACACCAGCCTGCACCCTCAAATATCCCTGCTGATCCAGAGGAAGGCACAACACCAGCCTGCACCCTCACATATCCCTGCTGATCCAGAGGAAGGCACAACACCAGCCTGCTCCCTCACATATCCCTGCTGATCCAGAGGAAGGCACAACACCAGCCTGCACCCTCAAATATCCCTGCTGATCCAGAGGAAGGCACAACACCAGCCTGCTCCCTCACATACCCCTGCTGATCCAGAGGAAGGCACAACACCAGCCTGCTCCCTCACATATCCCTGCTGATCCAGAGGAAGGCACAACACCAGCCTGCACCCTCACATATCCCTGCTGATCCAGAGGAAGGTACAACACCAGCCTGCTCCCTCACATATCCCTGCTGATCCAGAGGAAGGCACAACACCAGACTGCTCCCTCACATATCCCTGCTGATCCAGAGGAAGGCACAACACCAGCCTGCACCCTCACATATCCCTGCTGATCCAGAGGAAGGTACAACACCAACCTGCACCCTCACATATTCTTGCTGATCCAGAGGAAGGTACAACACCAGCCTGATCCCTCACATATCCCTGCTGATCCAGAGGAAAGCACAACACCAGCCTGCTCCCTCACATATCCCTGCTGATCCAGAGGAAGGTACAGCACCAGCCTGCTCCCTCACATACCCCTGCTGATCCAGAGGAAGGCACAACACCAGTCTGCTCCCTCACATATCCCTGCTGATCCAGAGGAAGGTACAACACCAGCCTGCACCCTCACATATCCCTGCTGACCCAGAGGAAGGTACAACACCAGCCTGCTCCCTCACATATCCCTGCTGATCCAGGGGAAGGCACAACACCAGCCTGCTCCCTCACATATCCCTGCTGATCCAGAGGAAGGTACAACACCAGCCTGCACCCTCACATATCCCTGCTGATCCAGAGGAAGGTACAACACCAGCCTGCTCCCTCACATATCCCTGCTGATCCAGGGGAAGGCACAACACCAGCCTGCTCCCTCACATATCCCTGCTGATCCAGAGGAAGGCACAACACCAGCCTGCTCCCTCACATATCCCTGCTGATCCAGAGGAAGGCACAACACCAGCCTGCTCCCTCACATATCCCTGCTGATCCAGAGGAAGGCACAACACCAGCCTGCACCCTCACATATCCCTGCTGATCCAGAGGGAGGTACAACACCAGCCTGCTCCCTCACATATCCCTGCTGATCCAGAGGAAGGCACAGCCTGCTCCCTTACATATCCCTGCTGATCCAGAGGAAGGTACAACACCAGCCTGCACCCTCACATATCCCTGCTGATCCAGAGGAAGGTACAACACCAGCCTGCTCCCTCACATATCCCTGCTGATCCAGGGGAAGGCACAACACCAGCCTGCTCCCTCACATATCCCTGCTGATCCAGAGGAAGGGACAACACCAGCCTGCACCCTCACATATCCCTGCTGATCCAGAGAAAGGTACAACACCAGCCTGCTCCCTCACATATCCCTGCTGATCCAGGGGAAGGCACAACACCAGCCTGCTCCCTCACATATCCCTGCTGATCCAGAGGAAGGCACAACACCAGCCTGCACCCTCACATATCCCTGCTGATCCAGAGGAAGGCAAAACACCAGCCTGCTCCCTCACATATCCCTGCTGATCCAGAGGAAGGCACAACACCAGCCTGCACCCTCACATATCCCTGCTGATCCAGAGGAAGGCACAACACCAGCCTGCACCCTCACATATCCCTGCTGATCCAGAGGGAGGTACAACACCAGCCTGCTCCCTCACATATCCCTGCTGATCCAGAGGAAGGCACAGCCTGCTCCCTCACATATCCCTGCTGATCCAGAGGAAGGCACAACACCAGCCTGCTCCCTCACATATCCCTGCTGATCCAGAGGAAGGCACAACACCTGCCTGTACCCTCACATATCCCTGCTGATCCAGAGGAAGGCACAACACGAGCCTGCTCCCTCACATATCCATGCCGATCCAGAGGAAGGCACAACACCAGCCTGCTCCCTCACATATCCCTGCTGATCCAGAGGAAGGTACAACACCAGCCTGCACCCTCACATATCCCTGCTGATCCAGGGGAAGATACAACACCAGCCTGCACCCTCACATATCCCTGCTGATCCAGAGGAAGATACAACAGCAGCCTGCACCCTCACATATCCCTGCTGATCCAGAGGAAGATACAACAGCAGCCTGCACCCTCACATATCCCTGCTGATCCAGAGGAAGGTACAACACCAGCCTGCACCCTCACATATCCCTGCTGATCCAGAGGAAGATACAACAGCAGCCTGCTCCCTCACATATCCCCGCTGATCCAGAGGAAGGCACAACACCAGCCTGCTCCCTCACATATCCCTGCTGATCCAGAGGAAGGCACAACACCAGCCTGCTCCCTCACATATACCTGCTGATCCAGAGGAAGGCACAACACCAGCCTGCACCCTCACATATCCCTGCTGATCCAGAGGAAGGCACAACACCAGCCTGTTCCCTCACATATCCCTGCTGATCCAGAGGAAGGCACAACACCAGTCTACACCCTCACATATCCCTGCTGATCCAGAGGAAGGCACAACACCAGCCTGCTCCCTCACATATCCCTGCTGACTCAGAGGAAGGCACAACACCAGCCTGCACCCTCACATATCCCTGCTGATCCAGAGGAAGGTACAACACCAGCCTGCTCCCTCACATATCCCTGCTGATCCAGAGGAAGGCACAACACCAGCCTGCACCCTCACATATCCCTGCTGATCCAGAGGAAAGCACAACACCAGCCTGCACCCTCACATATCCCTGCTGATCCAGAGGAAGGCACAACACCAGCCTGCACCCTCACATATCACTGCTGATCCAGAGGAAGGCACAACACCAGCCTGCTCCCTCACATATCCCTGCTGATCCAGAAGAAGGCACAACACCAGGCTGCTCCCTCACATATCCCTGCTGATCCAGAGGAAGGCACAACACCAGCCTGCACCCTCACATATCCCTGCTGATCCAGAGGAAGATACACCACCAGCCTGCTCCCTCACATATCCCTGCTGATCCAGAGGAAGGCACAACACCAGCCTGCACCCTCACATATCCCTGCTGATCCAGAGGAAGGCACAACACCAGCCTGTTCCCTCACATATCCCTGCTGATCCAGAGGAAGGTACAACACCATCCTGCTCCCTCACATAGCCCTGCTGATCCAGAGGAAGGCACAACACCAGCCTACACCCTCACATATCCCTGCTGATCCAGAGGAAGGTACAACACCAGCCTGCACCCTCACATATCCCTGCTGATCCAGAGGAAGGCACAACACCAGCCTGCTCCCTCACATATCCCTGCTGATCCAGAGGAAGGCACAACACCAGCCAGCACCCTCACATATCCCTGCTGATCCAGAGGAAGGTACAACACCAGCCTGCTCCCTCACATATCCCTGCTGATCCAGAGGAAGGTACAACACCAGCCTGCTCCCTCACATATCCCTGCTGATCCAGAGGAAGGCACAACACCAGCCTGCTCCCTCACATATCCCTGCTGATCCAGAGGAAGGCACAACACCAGCCTGCACCCTCACATATCCCTGCTGATCCAGAGGAAGATACACCACCAGCCTGCACCCTCACATATCCCTGCTGATCCAGAGGAAGGCACAACACCAGCCTGCACCCTCACATATCCCTGCTGATCCAGAGGAAGGCACAACACCAGCCTGTTCCCTCACATATCCCTGCTGATCCAGAGGAAGGCACAACACTAGCCTGCACCCTCACATATCTCTGCTGATCCAGAGGAAGGCACAACTCCAGCCTGCACCCTCACATATCCCTGCTGATCCAGAGGAAGGCACAACACCAGCCTGTTCCCTCACATATCCCTGCTGATCCAGAGGAAGGCACAACACTAGCCTGCACCCTCACATATCCCTGCTGATCCAGAGGAAGGCACAACACCAGCCTGCTCCCTCACATATCCCTGCTGATCCAGAGGAAGGAACAACACCAGCCTGCTCCCTCACATATCCCTGCTGATCCAGAGGAAGGCACAACACCAGCCTGCTCCCTCACATATCCCTGCTGATCCAGAGGAAGGTACAACACCAGCCTGCTCCCTCACATATGCCTGCTGATCCAGAGGAAGGCACAACACCAGCCTGTTCCCTCACATATCCCTGCTGATCCAGAGGAAGGCACAACACCAGCCTGCACCCTAACATATCCCTGCTGATCCAGAGGAAGGTACAACACCAGCCTGCACCCTCACATATCCCTGCTGATCCAGAGGAAGGCCCAACACCAGCCTGCCCCCTCACACATCCCTGCTGATCCAGAGGAAGGTACAACACCAGCCTGCTCCCTCACATATCCCTGCTGATCCAGAGGAAGGCACAACACCAGCCTGCTCCCTCACATATCCCTGCTGATCCAGAGGAAGGCACAACACCAGCCTGTTCCCTCACATATCCCTGCTGATCCAGAGGAAGGTACAACACCAGCCTGCTCCCTCACATATCCCTGCTGATCCAGAGGAAGGTACAACACCAGCCTGCTACCTCACATATCCCTGCTGATCCAGAGGAAGGTACAACACCAGCCTGCTCCCTCACATATCCCTGCTGATCCAGAGGAAGGCACAACACCAGCCTGCTCCCTCACATATCCCTGCTGATCCAGAGGAAGGCACAACACCAGCCTGCACCCTCACATGTCCCTGCTGATCCAGAGGAAGGCACAACACCAGCCTGCTCCCTCACATATCCCTGCTGATCCAGAGGAAGGCACAACACCAGCCTGCTCCCTCACATATCCCTGCTGATCCAGAGGAAGGCACAACACCAGCCTGCTCCCTCACATATCCCTGCTGATCCAGAGGAAGGTACATCACCAGCCTGCCCCCTCACACATCCCTGCTGATCCAGAGGAAGGTACAACACCAGCCTGCTCCCTCACATATCCCTGCTGATCCAGAGGAAGGTATAACACCAGCCTGCTCCCTCACATATCCCTGCTGATCCAGAGGAAGGCACAGCACCAGCCTGCTCCCTCACATATCCCTGCTGATCCAGAGGAAGGCACAACACCAGCCTGCACCCTCACATACCTCTGCTGATCCAGAGGAAGGCACAACACCAGCCTGCACCCTCACATATCCCTGCTGATCAAGAGGAAGGCATAACACCAGCCTGCTCCCTCACATATCCCTGCTGATCCAGAGGAAGGCACAACACCAGCCTGCTCCCTCACATATCCCTGCTGATCCAGAGGAAGGCATAACACCAGCCTGCTCCCTCACATATCCCTGCTGATCCAGAGGAAGGCACAACACCAGCCTGCTCCCTCACATATCCCTGCTGATCCAGAGGAAGGTACAACACCAGCCTGCACCCTCACATATCCCTGCTGATCCAGAGGAAGGCACAACACCAGCCTGCACCCTCACATATCCCTGCTGATCCAGAGGAAGGTACAACACCAGCCTGCACCCTCACATATCCCTGCTGATCCAGAGGAAGGCACAACACCAGCCTGCACCCTCACATATCCCTGCTGATCCAGAGGAAGGTACAACACCAGCCTGCTCCCTCACATATCCCCGCTGATCCAGAGGAAGGCACAACACTAGCCTGCACCCTCACATATCCCTGCTGATCCAGAGGAAGGCACAACACCAGCCTGCACCCTCACATATCCCTGCTGATCCAGAGGAAGGTACAACACCAGCCTGCCCCCTCACATATCCCTGCTGATCCAGAGGAAGCCACAACACCAGCCTGCCCCCTCACATATCCCTGCTGATCCAGAGGAAGCCACAACACCAGCCTGCACCCTCACATATCCCTGCTGATCCAGAGGAAGGCACAACACCAGCCTGCACCCTCACATATCCCTGCTGATCCAGAGGAAGGCACAACACCAGCCTGCCCCCTCACATGTCCCTGCTGATCCAGAGGAAGGCACAACACCAGCCTGCACCCTCACATATCCCTGCTGATCCAGAGGAAGGTACAACACCAGCCTGCACCCTCACATATCCCTGCTGATTCAGAGGAAGACACAACACCAGCCTGCTCCCTCACATATCCCTGCTGATCCAGAGGAAGGCACAACACCAGCCTGCTCCCTCACATATCCCTGCTGATCCAGAGGAAGGTACACCAGCCTGCTCCCTCACATATCCTTGCTGATCCAGAGGAAGGCACAACACCAGCCTGCTCCCTCACATATCCCTGCTGATCCAGAGGAAGGCACAGCACCAGCCTGCACCCTCACATATCCCTGCTGATCCAGAGGAAGGCACAACACCAGCCTGCACCCTCACATATCCCTGCTGATCCAGAAAAAAGGCACACCACCAGCCTGCTCCCTCACATATCCCTGCTTATCCAGAGGAACACACAACACCAGCCTGCACCCTCACATATCCCTGCTGATCCAGAGGAATGCACATCAGCCTGCACCCTCACATATCCCTGCTGATCCAGAGGAAGGTACAGCACCAGCCTGCACCCTCACATATCCTTGCTGATCCAGAGGAAGGCACAACACCAGCCTGCACCCTCACATATCCCTGCTGATCCAGAGGAAGGCACAACACCAGCCTGCTCCCTCACATATCCCTGCTGATCCAGAGGAAGGCACAACACCAGCCTGCTCCCTCACATATCCCTGCTGATCCAGAGGAAGGCACAACACCAGCCTGCTCCCTCACATATCCCTGCTGATCCAGAGGAAGGCACAACACCAGCCTGCTCCCTCACATATCCCCGCTGATCCAGAGGAAGGTACAACACCAGCCTGCACCCTCACATATCCCTGCTGATTCAGAGGAAGACACAACACCAGCCTGCTCCCTCACATATCCCTGCTGATCCAGAGGAAGGCACAACACCAGCCTGCTCCCTCACATATCCCTGCTGATCCAGAGGAAGGCACAACACCAGCCTGCCCCCTCACATGTCCCTGCTGATCCAGAGGAAGGCACAACACCAGCCTGCACCCTCACATATCCCTGCTGATCCAGAGGAAGGTACAACACCAGCCTGCACCCTCACATATCCCTGCTGATTCAGAGGAAGACACAACACCAGCCTGCTCCCTCACATATCCCTGCTGATCCAGAGGAAGGCACAACACCAGCCTGCTCCCTCACATATCCCTGCTGATCCAGAGGAAGGTACACCAGCCTGCTCCCTCACATATCCTTGCTGATCCAGAGGAAGGCACAACACCAGCCTGCTCCCTCACATATCCCTGCTGATCCAGAGGAAGGCACAGCACCAGCCTGCACCCTCACATATCCCTGCTGATCCAGAGGAAGGCACAACACCAGCCTGCACCCTCACATATCCCTGCTGATCCAGAAAAAAGGCACACCACCAGCCTGCTCCCTCACATATCCCTGCTTATCCAGAGGAAGACACAACACCAGCCTGCACCCTCACATATCCCTGCTGATCCAGAGGAATGCACATCAGCCTGCACCCTCACATATCCCTGCTGATCCAGAGGAAGGTACAGCACCAGCCTGCACCCTCACATATCCTTGCTGATCCAGAGGAAGGCACAACACCAGCCTGCACCCTCACATATCCCTGCTGATCCAGAGGAAGGCACAACACCAGCCTGCTCCCTCACATATCCCTGCTGATCCAGAGGAAGGCACAACACCAGCCTGCTCCCTCACATATCCCTGCTGATCCAGAGGAAGGCACAACACCAGCCTGCTCCCTCACATATCCCTGCTGATCCAGAGGAAGGCACAACACCAGCCTGCTCCCTCACATATCCCCGCTGATCCAGAGGAAGGCACAACACCAGCCTGTGCCCTCACATATCCCTGGTGATCCAGAAGAAGGCACAACACCAGCCTGCTGCCTCACATATCCCTGCTGATCCAGAGGAAGGCACAATACCAGCCTGCTCCCTCACATATCCCTGCTGATCCAGAGGTAGGCACAACACCAGCCTGCTCCCTCACATATCCCTGCTGATCCAGAGGAAGGCACAACACCAGCCTGCTCCCTCACATATCCCTGCTGATCCAGAGGAAGGCACAACACCAGGCTGCTCCCTCACATATCCCTGCTGATCCAGAGGAAGGCACAACACCAGCCTGCACCCTCACATATCCCTGCTGATCCAGAGGAAGATACACCACCAGCCTGCTCCCTCACATATCCCTGCTGATCCAGAGGAAGGCACAACACCAGCCTGCACCCTCACATATCCCTGCTGATCCAGAGGAAGGCACAACACCAGCCTGTTCCCTCACATATCCCTGCTGATCCAGAGGAAGGTACAACACCATCCTGCTCCCTCACATAGCCCTGCTGATCCAGAGGAAGGCACAACACCAGCCTACACCCTCACATATCCCTGCTGATCCAGAGGAAGGTACAACACCAGCCTGCACCCTCACATATCCCTGCTGATCCAGAGGAAGGCACAACACCAGCCTGCTCCCTCACATATCCCTGCTGATCCAGAGGAAGGCACAACACCAGCCAGCACCCTCACATATCCCTGCTGATCCAGAGGAAGGTACAACACCAGCCTGCTCCCTCACATATCCCTGCTGATCCAGAGGAAGGTACAACACCAGCCTGCTCCCTCACATATCCCTGCTGATCCAGAGGAAGGCACAACACCAGCCTGCTCCCTCACATATCCCTGCTGATCCAGAGGAAGGCACAACACCAGCCTGCACCCTCACATATCCCTGCTGATCCAGAGGAAGATACACCACCAGCCTGCACCCTCACATATCCCTGCTGATCCAGAGGAAGGCACAACACCAGCCTGCACCCTCACATATCCCTGCTGATCCAGAGGAAGGCACAACACCAGCCTGTTCCCTCACATATCCCTGCTGATCCAGAGGAAGGCACAACACTAGCCTGCACCCTCACATATCCCTGCTGATCCAGAGGAAGGCACAACTCCAGCCTGCACCCTCACATATCCCTGCTGATCCAGAGGAAGGCACAACACCAGCCTGTTCCCTCACATATCCCTGCTGATCCAGAGGAAGGCACAACACTAGCCTGCACCCTCACATATCCCTGCTGATCCAGAGGAAGGCACAACACCAGCCTGCTCCCTCACATATCCCTGCTGATCCAGAGGAAGGAACAACACCAGCCTGCTCCCTCACATATCCCTGCTGATCCAGAGGAAGGCACAACACCAGCCTGCTCCCTCACATATCCCTGCTGATCCAGAGGAAGGTACAACACCAGCCTGCTCCCTCACATATCCCTGCTGATCCAGAGGAAGGCACAACACCAGCCTGTTCCCTCACATATCCCTGCTGATCCAGAGGAAGGCACAACACCAGCCTGCACCCTAACATATCCCTGCTGATCCAGAGGAAGGTACAACACCAGCCTGCACCCTCACATATCCCTGCTGATCGAGAGGAAGGCCCAACACCAGCCTGCCCCCTCACACATCCCTGCTGATCCAGAGGAAGGTAAAACACCAGCCTGCTCCCTCACATATCCCTGCTGATCCAGAGGAAGGCACAACACCAGCCTGCTCCCTCACATATCCCTGCTGATCCAGAGGAAGGCACAACACCAGCCTGTTCCCTCACATATCCCTGCTGATCCAGAGGAAGGTACAACACCAGCCTGCTCCCTCACATATCCCTGCTGATCCAGAGGAAGGTACAACACCAGCCTGCTACCTCACATATCCCTGCTGATCCAGAGGAAGGTACAACACCAGCCTGCTCCCTCACATATCCCTGCTGATCCAGAGGAAGGCACAACACCAGCCTGCTCCCTCACATATCCCTGCTGATCCAGAGGAAGGCACAACACCAGCCTGCACCCTCACATGTCCCTGCTGATCCAGAGGAAGGCACAACACCAGCCTGCTCCCTCACATATCCCTGCTGATCCAGAGGAAGGCACAACACCAGCCTGCTCCCTTACATATCCCTGCTGATCCAGAGGAAGGCACAACACCAGCCTGCTCCCTCACAGATCCCTGCTGATCCAGAGGAAGGTACAACACCAGCCTGCCCCCTCACACATCCCTGCTGATCCAGAGGAAGGCACAACACCAGCCTGCTCCCTCACATATCCCTGCTGATCCAGAGGAAGGTATAACACCAGCCTGCTCCCTCACATATCCCTGCTGATCCAGAGGAAGGCACAGCACCAGCCTGCTCCCTCACATATCCCTGCTGATCCAGAGGAAGGCACAACACCAGCCTGCACCCTCACATACCTCTGGTGATCCAGAGGAAGGCACAACACCAGCCTGCACCCTCACATATCCCTGCTGATCCAGAGGAAGGCATAACACCAGCCTGCTCCCTCACATATCCCTGCTGATCCAGAGGAAGGCACAACACCAGCCTGCTCCCTCACATATCCCTGCTGATCCAGAGGAAGGCATAACACCAGCCTGCTCCCTCACATATCCCTGCTGATCCAGAGGAAGGCACAACACCAGACTGCTCCCTCACATATCCCTGCTGATCCAGAGGAAGGTACAACACCAGCCTGCACCCTCACATATCCCTGCTGATCCAGAGGAAGGCACAACACCAGCCTGCACCCTCACATATCCCTGCTGATCCAGAGGAAGGTACAACACCAGCCTGCACCCTCACATATCCCTGCTGATCCAGAGGAAGGCACAACACCAGCCTGCACCCTCACATATCCCTGCTGATCCAGAGGAAGGTACAACACCAGCCTGCTCCCTCACATATCCCCGCTGATCCAGAGGAAGGCACAACACCAGCCTGCTCCCTCACATATCCCTGCTGATCCAGAGGAAAGCACAACACCAGCCTGCACCCTCACATATCCCTGCTGATCCAGAGGAAGGCACAACACCAGCCTGCACCCTCACATATCCCTGCTGATCCAGAGGAAGGTACAACACCAGCCTGCACCCTCACATATCCCTGCTGATCCAGAGGAAGACACAACACCAGCCTGCTCCCTCACATATCCCTGCTGATCCAGAGGAAGGCACAACACCAGCCTGCTCCCTCACATATCCCTGCTGATCCAGAGGAAGGTACACCAGCCTGCTCCCTCACATATCCTTGCTGATCCAGAGGAAGGCACACCACCAGCCTGCTCCCTCACATATCCCTGCTGATCCAGAGGAAGGCACAGCACCAGCCTGCACCCTCACATATCCCTGCTGATCCAGAGGAAGGCACCACACCAGCCTGCACCCTCACATATCCCTGCTGATCCAGAGAAAGGCACAACACCAGCCTGCTCCCTCACATATCCCTGCTTATCCAGAGGAAGACACAACACCAGCCTGCACCCTCACATATCCCTGCTGATCCAGAGGAATGCACATCAGCCTGCACCCTCACATATCCCTGCTGATCCAGAGGAAGGTACAGCACCAGCCTGCACCCTCACATATCCTTGCTGATCCAGAGGAAGGCACAACACCAGCCTGCACCCTCACATATCCCTGCTGATCCAGAGGAAGGCACAACACCAGCCTGCTCCCTCACATATCCCTGCTGATCCAGAGGAAGGCACAACACCAGCCTGCTCCCTCACATATCCCTGCTGATCCAGAGGAAGGCACAACACCAGCCTGCTCCCTCACATATCCCTGCTGATCCAGAGGAAGGCACAACACCAGCCTGCTCCCTCACATATCCCCGCTGATCCAGAGGAAGGCACAACACCAGCCTGTGCCCTCACATATCCCTGGTGATCCAGAAGAAGGCACAACACCAGCCTGCTGCCTCACATATCCCTGCTGATCCAGAGGAAGGCACAATACCAGCCTGCTCCCTCACATATCCCTGCTGATCCAGAGGTAGGCACAACACCAGCCTGCTCCCTCACATATCCCTGCTGATCCAGAGGAAGGCACAACACCAGCCTGCTCCCTCACATATCCCTGCTGATCCAGAGGAAGGCACAACACCAGCCTGCTCCCTCACATATCCCTGCTGATCCAGAGGAAGGCACAACACCATCCTGCTCCCTCACATATCCCTGCTGATCCAGAGGAAGGCACAACACCAGCCTGCACCCTCACATATCCCTGCTGATCCAGAGGAAGGCACAACACCAGCCTGCTCCCTCACATATCACCGCTGATCCAGAGGAAGGCACAACACCAGCCTGCTCCCTCACATATCCCCGCTGATCCAGAGGAAGGCACAACACCAGCCTGCTCCCTCACATATCCCTGCTGATCCAGAGGAAGGCACAACACCAGCCTGCTCCCTCACATATCCCTGCTGATCCAGAGGAAGGCACAACACCAGCCTGCTCCCTCACATATCCCTGCTGATCCAGAGGAAGGCACAACACCAGCCTGCACCCTCACATATCCCTGCTGATCCAGAGGAAGGCACAACACCAGCCTGCACCCTCACATATCCCTGCTGATCCAGAGGAAGGCACAACACCAGCCTGCACTCTCACATATCCCTGCTGATCCAAAGGAAGGCACAACACCAGCCTGCACCCTCACATATCCCTGCTGATCCAGAGGAAGGCACAACACCAGCCTGCTCCCTCACATATCCCTGCTGATCCAGAGAAAGGCACAACACCAGCCTGCACCCTCACATATCCCTGCTAATCCAGAGGAAGGCACAACACCAGCCTGCACCCTCACATATCCCTGCTGATCCAGAGGAAGGTACAACACCAGCCTGCACCCTCACATATCCCTGCTGATCCAGAGGAAGGCACAACATCAGCCTGCTCCCTCACATATCCCTGCTGATCCAGAGGAAGGCACAACACCAGCCTGCTCCCTCACATATCCCTGCTGATCCAGAGGAAGGCACAACACCAGCCTGCTCCCTCACATATCCCTGCTGATCCAGAGGAAGGCACAACACCAGCCTGCACCCTCACATATCCCTGCTGATCCAGAGGAAGGCACAACACCAGCCTGCACCCTCACATATCCCTGCTGATCCAGAGGAAGGCACAACACCAGCCTGCTCCCTCACATATCCCTGCTGATCCAGAGGAAGGTACAACACCAGCCTGCTCCCTCACATATCCCTGCTGATCCAGAGGAAGGCACAACACCAGCCTGCACCCTCACATATCCCTGCTAATCCAGAGGAAGGCACAACACCAGCCTGCACCCTCACATATCCCTGCTGATCCAGAGGAAGGAACAACACCAGCCTGCACCCTCACATATCCCTGCTGATCCAGAGGAAGGCACAACACCAGCCTGCTCCCTCACATATCCCTGCTGATCCAGAGGAAGGCACAACACCAGCCTGCTCCCTCACATATCCCTGCTGATCCAGAGGAAGGCACAACACCAGCCTGCTCCCTCACATATCCCTGCTGATCCAGAGGAAGGCACAACACCAGCCTGCTCCCTCACATATCCCTGCTGATCCAGAGGAAGGCACAACACCAGCCTGCTCCCTCACATATCCCTGCTGATCCAGAGGAAGGCACAACACCAGCCTGCTCCCTCACATATCCCTGCTGATCCAGAGGAAGGCACAACACCAGCCTGCTCCCTCACATATCCCTGCTGATCCAGAGGAAGGCACAACACCAGCCTGCACCCTCACATATCCCTGCTGATCCAGAGGAAGGCACAACACCAGCCTGCACCCTCACATATCCCTGCTGATCCAGAGAAAGGTACAACACCAGCCTGCACCCTCACATATCCCTGCTGATCCAGAGGAAGGCACAACACCATCCTGCTCCCTCACATATCCCTGCTGATCCAGAGGAAGGCACAACACCAGCCTGCTCCCTCACATATCCCTGCTGATCCAGAGGAAGGCACAACACCAGCCTGCACCCTCACATATCCCTGCTGATCCAGAGGAAGGTACAACACCAGCCTGCTTCCTCACATATCCCTGCTGATCCAGAGGAAGGCACAACACCAGCTTGCTCCCTCACATATCCCTGCTGATCCAGAGGAAGGCACAACACCAGCCTGCACCCTCACATATCCCTGCTGATCCAGAGGAAGGCACAACACCAGCCTGCACCCTCACATATCCCTGCTGATCCAGAGGAAGGCACAACACCAGCCTGCACCCTCACATATCCCTGCTGATCCAGAGGAAGGCACAACACCAGCCTGCTCCCTCACATATCCCTGCTGATCCAGAGGAAGGCACAACACCAGCCTGCTCCCTCACACATCCCTGCTGATCCAGAGGAAGGTACAACACCAGTCTGCTCCCTCACATATCCCTGCTGATCCAGAGGAAGGCACAACACCAGCCTGCTCCCTCACATATCCCTGCTGATCCAGAGGAAGGCACAACACCAGCCTGCTCCCTCACATATCCCTGCTGATCCAGAGGAAGGCACAACACCAGCCTGCTCCTTCACACATCCCTGCTGATCCAGAGGAAGGTACAACACCAGCCTGCTCCCTCACATATCCCTGCTGATCCAGAGGAAGGCACAACACCAGCCTGCTCCCTCACACATCCCTGCTGATCCAGAGGAAGGTACAACACCAGTCTGCTCCCTCACATATCCCTGCTGATCCAGAGGAAGGCACAACACCAGCCTGCTCCCTCACATATTCCTGCTGATCCAGAGGAAGGCACAACACCAGCCTGCACCCTCACATATCCCTACTGATCCAGAGGAAGGCACAACACCAGCCTGCTCTCTCACATATGCCTGCTGATCCAGAGGAAGGCACAACACCAGCCTGCACGCGCACATATCCCTACTGATCCAGAGGAAGGCACAACACCAGCCTGCTCTCTCACATATCCCTGCTGGTCCAGAGGTAGGCACAACACCAGCCTGCACCCTCACATATCCCTGCTGATCCAGAGGAAGGCACAACACCAGCCTGCACTCTCACATATCCCTGCTGATCCAGAGGAAGGCACAACACCAGCCTGCTCCCTCACACATCCCTGCTGATCCAGAGGAAGGTACAACACCAGTCTGCTCCCTCACATATCCCTGCTGATCCAGAGGAAGGCACAACACCAGCCTGCTCCCTCACATATCCCTGCTGATCCAGAGGAAGGCACAACACCAGCCTGCTCCCTCACACATCCCTGCTGATCCAGAGGAAGGTACAACACCAGCCTGCTCCCTCACACATCCCTGCTGATCCAGAGGAAGGTACAACACCAGTCTGCTCCCTCACATATCCCTGCTGATCCAGAGGAAGGTACAACACCAGCCTGCTCCCTCACATATCCCTGCTGATCCAGAGGAAGGCACACCACCAGCCTGTACCCTCACATATCCCTGCTGATCCAAAGGAAGGCACAACACCAGCCTGCTCCCCCACATATCCCTGCTGATCCAGAGGAAGGTACAACACCAGCATGCTCCCTCACATATCCCTGCTGATCCAGCGGAAGGTACAACACCAGCCTGCTCCCTCACATATCCCTGCTGATCCAGAGGAAGGCACAACACCAGCCTGCTCCCTCACACATCCCTGCTGATCCAGAGGAAGGTACAACATCAGCCTGCACCCTCACATATCCCTGCTGATCCAGAGGAAGGCACAACACCAGCCTGCTCCCTCACATATCCCTGCTGATCCAGAGGAAGGTACAACACCAGCCTGCTCCCTCACATATCCCTGCTGATCCAGAGGAAGGTACAACACCAGCATGCTCCCTCACATATCCCTGCTGATCCAGCGGAAGGTACAACACCAGCCTGCTCCCTCACATATCCCTGCTGATCCAGAGGAAGGCACAACACCAGCCTGCTCCCTCACACATCCCTGCTGATCCAGAGGAAGGTACAACACCAGTCTGCTCCCTCACATATCCCTGCTGATCCAGAGGAAGGCACAACACCAGCCTGCTCCCTCACACATCCCTGCTGATCCAGAGGAAGGTACAACACCAGTCTGCTCCCTCACATATCCCTGCTGATCCAGAGGAAGGCACAACACCAGCCTGCTCCCTCACATATCCCTGTTGATCCAGAGGAAGGCACAACACCAGCCTGCTCCCTCACATATCCCTGCTGATCCAGAGGAAGGCACAACACCAGCCTGCTCCTTCACACATCCCTGCTGATCCAGAGGAAGGTACAACACCAGCCTGCTCCCTCACATATCCCTGCTGATCCAGAGGAAGGTACAACACCAGCCTGCTCCCTCACATATCCCTGCTGATCCAGAGGAAGGCACAACACCAGCCTGCTCCCTCACATATCCCTGCTGATCCAGAGGAAGGCACAACACCAGCCTGCACCCTCACATATCCCTGCTGATCCAGAGGAAGGCACAACACCAGCCTGCTCCCTCACACATCCCTGCTGATCCAGAGGAAGGTACAACACCAGTCTGCTCCCTCACATATCCCTGCTGATCCAGAGGAAGGCACAACACCAGCCTGTACCCTCACATATCCCTGCTGATCCAAAGGAAGGCACAACACCAGCCTGCTCCCCCACATATCCCTGCTGATCCAGAGGAAGGTACAACACCAGCATGCTCCCTCACATATCCCTGCTGATCCAGCGGAAGGTACAACACCAGCCTGCTCCCTCACATATCCCTGCTGATCCAGAGGAAGGCACAACACCAGCCTGCACCCTCACATATCCCTGCTGATCCAGAGGAAGGCACAACACCAGCCTGCACCCTCACATATCCCTGCTGATCCAGAGGAAGGCACAACACCAGCCTGCACCCTCACATAGCCCTGCTGATCCAGAGGAAGGCACAACACCAGCCTGCTCCCTCACATATCCCTGCTGATCCAGAGGAAGGCACAACACCAGCCTGCTCCCTCACACATCCCTGCTGATCCAGAGGAAGGTACAACACCAGCCTGCTCCCTCACACATCCCTGCTGATCCAGAGGAAGGTACAACACCAGTCTGCTCCCTCACATATCCCTGCTGATCCAGAGGAAGGTACAACACCAGCCTGCTCCCTCACATATCCCTGCTGATCCAGAGGAAGGCACACCACCAGCCTGTACCCTCACATATCCCTGCTGATCCAAAGGAAGGCACAACACCAGCCTGCTCCCCCACATATTCCTGCTGATCCAGAGGAAGGTACAACACCAGCATGCTCCCTCACATATCCCTGCTGATCCAGCGGAAGGTACAACACCAGCCTGCTCCCTCACATATCCCTGCTGATCCAGAGGAAGGCACAACACCAGCCTGCTCCCTCACACATCCCTGCTGATCCAGAGGAAGGTACAACATCAGCCTGCACCCTCACATATCCCTGCTGATCCAGAGGAAGGTACAACACCAGCATGCTCCCTCACATATCCCTGCTGATCCAGCGGAAGGCACAACACCAGCCTGCTCCCTCACATATCCCTGATGATCCAGAGGAAGGCACAACACCAGCCTGCTCCCTCACACATCCCTGCTGATCCAGAGGAAGGTACAACACCAGTCTGCTCCCTCACATATCCCTGCTGATCCAGAGGAAGGCACAACACCAGCCTGCTCCCTCACACATCCCTGCTGATCCAGAGGAAGGTACAACACCAGTCTGCTCCCTCACATATCCCTGCTGATCCAGAGGAAGGCACAACACCAGCCTGCTCCCTCACATATCCCTGTTGATCCAGAGGAAGGCACAACACCAGCCTGCTCCCTCACATATCCCTGCTGATCCAGAGGAAGGCACAACACCAGCCTGCTCCTTCACACATCCCTGCTGATCCAGAGGAAGGTACAACACCAGCCTGCTCCCTCACATATCCCTGCTGATCCAGAGGAAGGCACAACACCAGCCTGCTCCCTCACACATCCCTGCTGATCCAGAGGAAGGTACAACACCAGTCTGCTCCCTCACATATCCCTGCTGATCCAGAGGAAGGCACAACACCAGCCTGCTCCCTCACATATTCCTGCTGATCCAGAGGAAGGCACAACACCAGCCTGCACCCTCACATATCCCTACTGATCCAGAGGAAGGCACAACACCAGCCTGCACCCTCACATATCCCTACTGATCCAGAGGAAGGCACAACACCAGCCTGCTCTCTCACATATGCCTGCTGATCCAGAGGAAGGCACAACACCAGCCTGCACCCTCACATATCCCTACTGATCCAGAGGAAGGCACAACACCAGCCTGCTCTCTCACATATCCCTGCTGGTCCAGAGGAAGGCACAACACCAGCCTGCACCCTCACATATCCCTGCTGATCCAGAGGAAGGCACAACACCAGCCTGCACCCTCACATATCCCTGCTGATCCAGAGGAAGGCACAACACCAGCCTGCTCCCTCACACATCCCTGCTGATCCAGAGGAAGGTACAACACCAGTCTGCTCCCTCACATATCCCTGCTGATCCAGAGGAAGGCACAACACCAGCCTGTACCCTCACATATCCCTGCTGATCCAAAGGAAGGCACAACACCAGCCTGCTCCCCCACATATCCCTGCTGATCCAGAGGAAGGTACAACACCAGCATGCTCCCTCACATATCCCTGCTGATCCAGCGGAAGGTACAACACCAGCCTGCTCCCTCACATATCCCTGCTGATCCAGAGGAAGGCACAACACCAGCCTGCTCCCTCACACATCCCTGCTGATCCAGAGGAAGGCACAACACCAGCCTGCTCCCTCACATATCCCTGCTGATCCAGAGGAAGGTACAGCACCAGCCTGCTCCCTCACATATCCCTGCTGATCCAGAGGAAGGTACAGCACCAGCCTGCACCCTCACATATCCCTGCTAATCCAGAGGAAGGTACAACACCAGCCTGCTCCCTCACATATCCCTGCTGATCCAGAGGAAGGCACAACACCAGCCTGCTCCCTCACATATCCCCGATGATCCAGAGGAAGGTACAACACCAGCCTGCACCCTCACATATCCCTGCTGATCCAGAGGAAGGCACAACACCAGCCTGCACCCTCACATATCCCTGCTGATCCAGAGGAAGGCATAACACCAGCCTGCTCCCTCACATATCCCTGCTGATCCAGAGGAAGGCACAACACCAGCCTGCACCCTCACATATCCCTGCTGATCCAGAGGAAGGCACAACACCAGCCTGCACCCTCACATATCCCTGCTGATCCAGAGGAAGGCACAACACCAGCCTGCACCCTCACATATCCCTGCTGATCCAGAGGAAGGCACAACACCAGCCTGCTCCCTCACATATCCCTGCTGATCCAGAGGAAGGTACAACACCAGCCTGCTCTCTCACATATCCCTGCTGATCCAGAGGAAGGCACAACACCAGCCTGCACCCTCACATATCCCTGCTGATCCAGAGGAAGGTACAACACCAGCCTGCTCCCTCACATATCCCTGCTGATCCAGAGGAAGGCACAACACCAGCCTGCACCCTCACATATCCCTGCTGATCCAGAGGAAGGCACAACACCAGCCTGCTCCCTCACATATCCCTGCTGATCCAGCGGAAGGTACAACACCAGCCTGCACCCTCACATATCCCTGCTGATCCAGAGGAAGGCACAACACCAGCCTGCACCCTCACATATCCCTGCTGATCCAGAGGAAGGCACAACACCAGCCTGCACCCTCACATATCCCTGCTGATCCAGAGGAAGGCATAACACCAGCCTGCTCCCTCACATATCCCTGCTGATCCAGAGGAAGGCACAACACCAGCCTGCACCCTCACATATCCCTGCTGATCCAGAGGAAGGCACAACACCAGCCTGCACCCTCACATATCCCTGCTGATCCAGAGGAAGGCACAACACCAGCCTGCTCCCTTACACATCCCTGCTGATCCAGAGGAAGGTACAACATCAGCCTGCACCCTCACATATCCCTGCTGATCCAGAGGAAGGTACAACACCAGCCTGCTCCCTCACATATCCCTGCTGATCCAGAGGAAAGCACAACACCAGCCTGCACCCTCACATATCCCTGCTGATCCAGAGGAAGGCACAACACCAGCCTGCACCCTCACATATCCCTGCTGATCCAGAGGAAGGCACAACACCAGCCTGCACCCTCACATATCCCTGCTGATCCAGAGGAAGGCACAACACCAGCCTGCACCCTCACATATCACTGCTGATCCAGAGGAAGGCACAACACCAACCTGCACCCTCACATATCCCTGCTGATCCAGAGGAAGGCACAACACCAGCCTGCACCCTCACATATCCCTGCTGATCCAGAGGAAGGCACAACACCAGCCTGCTCCCTCACATATCCCTGCTGATCCAGAGGAAGGTACAGCACCAGCCTGCTCCCTCACATATCCCTGCTGATCCAGAGGAAGGTACAGCACCAGCCTGCACCCTCACATATCCCTGCTAATCCAGAGGAATGTACAACACCAGCCTGCTCCCTCACATATCCCTGCTGATCCAGAGGAAGGCACAACACCAGCCTGCTCCCTCACATATCCCCGATGATCCAGAGGAAGGTACAACACCAGCCTGCACCCTCACATATCCCTGCTGATCCAGAGGAAGGCACAACACCAGCCTGCACCCTCACATATCCCTGCTGATCCAGAGGAAGGCATAACACCAGCCTGCTCCCTCACATATCCCTGCTGATCCAGAGGAAGGCACAACACCAGCCTGCACCCTCACATATCCCTGCTGATCCAGAGGAAGGCACAACACCAGCCTGCACCCTCACATATCCCTGCTGATCCAGAGGAAGGCACAACACCAGCCTGCACCCTCACATATCCCTGCTGATCCAGAGGAAGGCACAACACCAGCCTGCTCCCTCACATATCCCTGCTGATCCAGAGGAAGGTACAACACCAGCCTGCTCTCTCACATATCCCTGCTGATCCAGAGGAAGGCACAACACCAGCCTGCACCCTCACATATCCCTGCTGATCCAGAGGAAGGTACAACACCAGCCTGCTCCCTCACATATCCCTGCTGATCCAGAGGAAGGCACAACACCAGCCTGCACCCTCACATATCCCTGCTGATCCAGAGGAAGGCACAACACCAGCCTGCTCCCTCACATATCCCTGCTGATCCAGCGGAAGGTACAACACCAGCCTGCACCCTCACATATCCCTGCTGATCCAGAGGAAGGCACAACACCAGCCTGCACCCTCACATATCCCTGCTGATCCAGAGGAAGGCATAACACCAGCCTGCTCCCTCACATATCCCTGCTGATCCAGAGGAAGGCACAACACCAGCCTGCACCCTCACATATCCCTGCTGATCCAGAGGAAGGCACAACACCAGCCTGCACCCTCACATATCCCTGCTGATCCAGAGGAAGGCACAACACCAGCCTGCACCCTCACATATCCCTGCTGATCCAGAGGAAGGCACAACACCAGCCTGCTCCCTCACATATCCCTGCTGATCCAGCGGAAGGTACAACACCAGCCTGCTCCCTCACATATCCCTGCTGATCCAGAGGAAGGCACAACACCAGCCTGCTCCCTCACATATCCCTGTTGATCCAGAGGAAGGCGAAAAACCCTTACAAGGTATGGTCCAATTAGCCCCAAAAGGTAAAAAATTCCTTCCCAACTCCAGATGGCATTTGGGTTGTGCAAGTGTTCACTTTATTTTTTTGAGCATTGTATCTCCAGCTTTTCTTTGAGACTTAGAACTGATTTTCATCTTGTCAACATCATTAAAGATAATAACTTTGGCCAATGAATGTATTTGTATTTTATCTGATCACGCATGTTTGTATGATGTGCTTTATACGTGTCTACATGTTATCACGTCTGAAGTGATACACATGGGGTTAAGATGAGCGGTGGGGATGGAATTGGAATCCAATGCATCTTCTGTTGTTACTCGATAGACCTGATGGCGTTTCTTGCTGTGGTTGGCAGCAGTATTTCCTGGCCTAGTCCCGCTGTATGGAGAAGCCTTTCCTCTGATCTATCACCGTTCTGCTTCCGTCTTCAAAATCAATTCAGCAACCAGTCTGCAAACACAAAGAAGCTTTTTTTCCTAAGCTGGAAATAGCCCAGCATGTGTTAGAAGAATTATTATGCTGAACACACGAAGCAAAGTCATCAGCATGCTCTTCTGCAGTTTATTTTGTGATGTGTCTGGAGCTGAATTGTCAAGGCCAAGAAGAACTAGTAGAAAACATGGCGACGGCAACCAGAGCTCTGACTTGGGCCATTGCTGGGGGAATCTTTGTTGGTTGGTGGGGGTAAATGATATATAATAGTGGTTGGATCTCGTTAGGGGGCTCAGAGGGAGTGATTGGCCATACTGACCATGTATCAGTGGTGTTAGTATTTCACTTGATAAAGGTAAACCTATCTACCCCTCAAACCATTTATTTAAAGACCCCCACTTACATGACCTAATAAATGAAACACGGACTACCATGGCATTGGATTAATTTAGGCCAAAGCAGCCCATCTTTATTTAACCAAATTAACAATAACCCAAAATTGCAAAAACAACACAACCATCATACCCGTAAAATTCCTAACAGAGAGCTGGGGACAGGGGCCCGGAGGTACCCACTGGAACAAATTTTGTTTTCACACTTGAGTGACATGCAGCCTTGTAACCGGCCCACAGCCGCGCATCTCGGCTCGAGGACAGCTGCATGCCCCATAAAATTACTCTCCTCCTGTCGAGGATCTCATCAAACCGGATTTGCCCCGCGACAAATCCAATAACCTACCTCCGGAGCCCCCTTATCCCCCTCCACCACGAAAGGGCATGAAACCTTATGCCCTTGAGGCCCCCAACCTCAAAGCTCTCTGAATCCCGTCCTCTAACCCCAAGGCCCAGAGATCCATCCCAATATCTGTGAGGTGTACCCCATCCCTCCTGAGAAACAGCCCAATGTCCTCCTCGAGCTCCCCGTGCCTAATGGCCAACCCCCCATTTCTCACAAAATATCTTGCCACCTCCTTGTTAAGCTTTATCCTGGCTTTGTTCACCTTGCGCACGGAGATGGCCAGCCTCCAATATTCACGGGCAACTACGTCCGACCATACTATGACCGTAGCTGGAAAAAGAGCACGTATTCTGAGGAAATCAAATTTGATTTCCTTGATGATTATCCTGGTGGATTTTGAGGCAAGATCATTGCCCCCTAAATGAAGCACCAAAACATCTGGGGCCCTGTCCAATCTGGCCATACTATGCAATTCTGGCAAAAGACTAGGCCACACCATACCTGGAAAGCCCCTCCAATGAATACGTACCTGGGCTCTCGGAAAGCCCAGCTGTCGGCCCTCCGGCCGAACATCCGCTCTCCTTGCGCCCCTACTAACATAGGAGTGCCCCACAATCCACACGATGGCTGGAGCATCTGCAACAAGAAAAAACAAACTAACAACAACTGATACACTCCAAACACCCCTAACCTATACCAAATGGGGCCTAACGTACGACCTGTAACGCATGGAGTCCCACCGACCAATCCTCTTGATGACTTCCTCCCCTAAACCCCAACGTGCCGCCTCGGTAGCCGCCCCAATTCTGAACGAGTGGGAGGCAAACTCCTGCTGAGGGAGCCCTAAGGATCCCAAACATTTTCGGAACACCGACACGAATTGGAAACGGGACAAAGGAATCCCATCCTGATGAGATAAAAACACCGGTGCCTGGCCGGGGCGAATCGCCTGGAAATCCATGACCTTGCCATACGGGCACATAGGTCCTCCAATAGGGAATAGTGTAATATCCCGCCCCTTGCCTGACTGGTCCGTTTTAGATCGCTGCAGATGGATCACTACTGAATCGCTGCGCACCGTTACGTGCTGCGCGAGAATGCCTCCCACTCCCAGCTTGCTGCGGCTCACCAACTCACCTATTCTAAATGCCCCGAAAAAGGCCAAAACAAACGCCGTAGAGAATAGGACATTCTCGTAGGGTGACACACACAGATCCGGCAGCACCCTCAACAAACGTTCAAGCAACTGATACGTAACCGGGCGCCTAGAATCCCTTGTTACCGCCCCTTTTTTATAACCCCTCAACGCCTGCCGGACCCTAAAATCTTTGGTCGCGTCTGGCAGACCCCTGGCCTTAAACCAAAAGGCCATCGCCGCCATTTTCTTTGCTACCGCAGACACTGACACCCCATCCACAAAGTTCCTACCCAAAAAATACAGTAATAAGCACAGTCTGTCGTCGTCTGACTCACAACCCCCAGCTTGACTCATCAAAGCATCCCACGCGTTCCAGACCGCCGTGTATGCTGCCGCTGATGGCTCGGACAACGATCTCCCGATCATTCCAGACACGGCCCGAAGGGAATCTTCCACACCGCGGATGGGCAAGGAACCCCACGTTCTTCCGCCGCGGGAGCCGCCGCCCGGAACCTGTCCCACTGAAAGCGAGAAAGCGCATCAGCAATCACATTGTCAACCCCAGGCACATGAACTGCAAACACGTATGTGTTAAGGCGCAAACACTCTAACACCAACTGCCGTAGTAGACATATGACCGGAGGGGATGACGCCGAGCAATTATTGATCGCTGAAACCACCCCCATGTTATCGCAATGGATCCTAACTCGCTTGTTCGCCAGCTGCCCTCCCCATATTCGCAGCGCCACCACTATGGGGAATAATTCAAGTAACACCAAGTTAGTAGTGAAACCAGCCTCAATCCATGACGCATCCCAGGGGGCCGCACACCATTGCCCCCCCAGGAAAACCCCAAAGCCTTGGGACCCCGACGCGTCGGTAAATAACTCCAAATCGGCATTACTTACCGTATCCTGCATCCAAACCGCCCTGCAGTTAAACTCCTCAAGGAATGTCAGCCAAACCCGGAGATCCGCCCGAAGATCCGCCGTCATCCGAATCCTGTGATGTGGGACCACGACCCCTGCCGTCGCCAATGACAGGCGCCTGCAAAATATACGCCCCATGGGCATGATTCTGCATGCGAAGTTCAGTTTTCCCACCAATGACTGGACCTCCCTCAAAGTCATTTTCTTACTCTGAACTGCCAACGCAATGGCCCCTTTCAAATCATCCACCTTATCTTGCGGTAACCTACATTCCATAGATACCGTATCGATGGTGATGCCCAGGAATTTCAGTACCGTAGCAGGCCCCTCCGTTTTTTCTTCTGCCAGCGGGACCCCCAAACGGTTGCAAACATGCTTCATGGTTGCCAAGGCATATGCACAGTCCGGCGAATCCGCCGGACCCATAAACAGAAAATCATCCAGATAATGGATGACTGACTGCACGCCCGACACGTCCTTTACCGCCCATTCCAAAAACCCGCTAAACTTCTCAAAAAACGCACACGACACCGAACAACCCATGGGCAAGCATCTATCCACGAAATACTTACCTTTCCAAAAACACCCGAGCAACCGGAAGCTGGACGGGTGAACTGGCAACAGACGAAAAGCCGACTCAATGTCGGTTTTCGCCAAACACGCACCCTGCCCTAACAGTCTTACCCAACTAACTGCTGTGTCAAAAGAGGTATAGACAACCGACGCGTCATCACTTGACAGGCCATCATTCACGGAAGCGCCCCGTGGGAAAGACAGATGGTGAATCAAGCGAAATGACCCGGGCTCTTTCTTTGGCACCACCCCGAGGGGGGACACCACCAGACCAACTAAGGGACAGGTCTGAAAGGGGCCCGCTAACCGCCCCGCCTCCACCTCCTTAGCTATCTTCTTGTCCACAACTTCCGGACGCTCGTTTGCGGATTTTAAATTCTTAAACGGAGGGCTGCACTGCAACGAGCAGCTGCTTGGAATAACAAAACCCTCTTCAAAACCCAAACGTAAAAATTCAGCTATTTCTTGATTAGGAAACCTGCTTAGAAACCCCACCATCTCTGCCACCCTCACTGGCGTCATCCCTTTTATGCCCAGCATCTGCATGCTTGCCTCTCTTGAGTTTGTAACATCTTGCGGCCGTGTGCGAGCCCCCGCAATTGGAGCACTCGTGCTTGAACCGGCATGATTGGCCAAAACGACAGGAACCGTCGTTATACTGCCAACACACGCCCTTTCCTTTGGTGGCCAGCTGACCACCTGCAGATGATCCGCTGGCCGTTGCCTGAAAGGATTGAGGACCTCTGGCTGGAATCATGAGACGCATCCAAAGAGTTATATCTTTGTGGTCCCAGCGCACCGCAGGGCGAACTGCTTTCTCTTGCCTAAACTGCTCATCGTAACGCAACCATGCGTTACCCCCATAGGACCGATGAGCCTCCCCTATGGAATCCATGTAACCGAAGAGCGCCGAGCAATGCTCAGGCTGCCTTTCCCCGATCACGCTCGCCAGAATTGAGAACGCCTGGAACCAATTCTGGAAAGTGCGCGGAATCAATCTGTACCGCCGTTCCTCCTCCCTCTTCTTCTCGTCCGGCTTACCTTTATCCAGGTTAAACTTCTCAAGGGGAAGTAATGAAAATATCTCCACATACTCCCCTCTCCATATCCTTTCTTTAACTTCCTGCTTTAGGTGGAAACCCAGGAGACCGTTAAAACACACATATAGCTCTGCAAAAGCCGCGTCTGCTAAACGCACCTGTCCCGCCCCGTCTGAACGTGCCACCTCGCTAGAGGACCCCTCCTGCCGCACCACAGTCTCCGCTTGTACCCCCACTAAACCCATAGCCGCCGGCGGCGCCACCTGAACCACCCCTTGCGCTAGCGGGACCCTGGCTTGAGACGCAACATCTACTTGAGATGCCGGCGGGCTCAGGACACTTGCCGACCCAGCCCCCACACCCCCCGACCCGGGTGCCCAAGCAGACCCCGGTGCCACTACTGCTCCCCCCACAACACTTGAGACTCCTGTACCTCCATCTGGTACCACCTGCCCCTGCCCTGGCTGCAGAGACCCCGCCACCCCAGTGCCTCCCGCTCCCCCAGGGGCTACCCCGCACATACCCAACAACAATGTGGCTAAAGCCTTAACAGCAGCTATATTGGCCTCACCTGGCTGCTCCGGACGCAAGTCCCTGCCAGCCGTCACTCCGGATCCACTGGCGACGACCTCCTCCTCGACCGCTGACTCAGCTTCGGAAGCGGAGCTGCCCCTGGCCGCCTGGCCACTGGGCCGCTGCTCCGGCTGTTGCCTCCTCACTCCTTGCTGGGACCTGGTTTTCTTCTTGGGCACAGCTGCCCGGCCTCCAGACTTGCTCTTCCTGGTGGAGGCGCTGCTCCCACTGTGACCCGACCGGGCCGCCGCGGTGTGTGGCGCGGCGCCCGCAGGGTGGTTGTCCTTCCGCTGGGCCCTTTTTGTCTGCCGCGCTGTGCGGGGGCTGATGGCCTCCTGTCTTCTGGCCGCTGCGTCACTGCTGGCTGCCCCGCCCGACGGCCCTTCTCCTGGTGAGTCCTGACGGCGTTCAGGGTTCCTCTCGGCAGCCCCCCGCGTCCCATCTGACGCCTTCTTAGCAGGGGGAGGCGGAGGGTCTCGGTTGGGGCTCCCCGCTCGGCGCTGGGCTCTACCTGGAGGCTCAGGGCTGAGCCGGTCCGGTGGGCGGGACGTCCTTCTCTCCTCCACGTGCGGGGTCGGAGCGCTGGTCGCCGCAGCTGCACCTGGCTCCCCAGCCTCCCCCGTCATACTGGCTCCCATCGCCGACAGCTGCAGTTGGACCCAGGCCGGGCCGCGAGATGCAGCCTCCGACCTGATCCGTGCCACTAGCTCCTCTAAGGTGTCCATTCCGGGGTGCGGGCGCTCAGCTTCCAGCTTCTTTCCCTGAGCACTCACGGAAGCTGAATGACCCGCCCCCTTCTCCTTACCCAAGCACCCCTTCTTGCCGCGCGCCTAAACTCCGCCCCCCGCCCACCAGATCAACCCAGTACTGCCGGGGCAACGGCTACCTTATCATGCCGTGCCCTACGCAGTCGCAAGCTCCGCTCCAGGCTCTCACTTGACAGGTGCAGCCTGTATCCGCTTCCGTCAGCTTACATCTTAACCTGTGCAACACTAACCCCCTTTCCTTTATGCCGTTACCCTCCCTGTCCCAACTTATCCTAAACATAAAACGAACTGTTAACGTTGGAATGATACCTTTCATGGATATCGGCCACAGCTTACAATCAAATCAGAAACTGGAATTTAACAATATAAATAGATTCCTTTGCTCCCTTCCGAGTGACACTCGACCAGCTGCAATCTCCAGGGTATCTTCACATGTAACCAAGCAAACAGTCCAAGTCGCATTGCTGACTCTGGGCTATATGGGCTAAACATGCCGTTCGACTAAAGTCAGGCTTGACCACGAAGATATCCTGACCTGTCACCTCCAAGGAGCAAAGGAATCCCGCCACCAGCTGGGAGGAGTTGACGCCTTTTAACTCTGACCGGACCGCCACATCTCAAAGACCTGTTCAACTTTCATCCGTAGATGAAAGTTAAACATGTCCAGTCCCACATCTGTCAGATGGACACCGTCCGCTCAAAACAGACAGCGCGGGGCTGACAAACCGTTAACCCCCCTTGTTCCGTCGCCAAGCGCGAGACGGCCCTGTTCACTTTTATCCAGGCTTTATCGATTGCCCTGAAGTAAGGTGAATTGAGTCAGATCCCGTTTGATGGACCTTATCAATGCTCTCATTGGGACCCTAGCCAAGTCGTTGCAACCGGCATGTATAATCAAAGCATCGGGAAAACCCCTTGCAGTTGCCCTCTTAAAAAACTGATCAGGTAATTCCTCCCAGCATAGGCCCCTTATCCCCAAGCATTTCACCTGGGACTTTCCCGAGGAGAGTTGCCTGTGAAGTGATGTATGTCACTTCCGATCTTTCCTATCCTCCTGGCCAGTCCGCCCACTTCCTCCTCCACTCCCTCCTGCTGCCAAGGTCTCTCTCTCCCCTTAAAGGGGAATCCGCCCACCACCCCTAGCTTCCTCCCGAGGGGCAAGCACCCTGACATGCTGCCCCGGGAGTGACCACCCTGGGCATTACTTTCCAATCACCACCATACTGTGTATCCCTTCACCACTAATTAGGATTTATGAAGTATTTGATCCACATTGAGATCTTTATACATTGATGTCATTTACATTGGGCTGAGTGACTCTATTTTTATGATCAGAGGGGATAGCTACACCCCACCTCCCACATATAGGAAGGGGGATCAGCAAAGACCCCCCTCGTGTTTTCTGGCCACACGTCATGCTATATGGGACTATTGCATGGCCATGATGCATGATGTTGTATGATTTTATGTACATGTCCGCAGGTCGCCATTTACCATTAGGTGATTAACTGTGGAGTCAGTAACTTATTTGCCTACTAGTGTTGTACATGTAGGTTAGGTCCGTTTGGACAAAGTGAGCAACGTCCAATCTGTCTCCAAGACAATGAAGACATGAAGAATGTCCAACAAGTAAAGAGAGCGTAGTGTAAACAAAGAGAATGCTAGAATGTTCTGCACTCTCCTCCTGCCATCCATTCAGACTGCAGCCTCTTCTCTCATAAATCCATCTCCACAGAAAGCCCCTCTCGCCTGCTAGTGATGCCAATACTGCGAGCAACCGATTACAGCTTCAATTAGAAGCTCTGCCAAGAGCTGAATGTCCTCGATTATCCAACACGAAGGAGGAATGCAGCCAACATTGTCAGATATCCCCTAATCTGTGCTGCTCTGTCTTCCTCCACAAGGCTCAGGAAAAGGGCCTACAACATCTACAGATACAGAATGATGGAAGGCCAGTTCCTTACATGTCACACCATGGGCTCCTTCCCAGACTGCAGACACTGGAGAACCTATGTAATCCTGCAAAGATGGCCTGAACATGGGGAGAAAATCTGAATGTAGACATCCCAGCAAGTTCTAACAATCAGCCACCATGACACTCATACAACATGATCCATGTCCAGTCACTTTATAACTATTTCTGTTAAAGCCAGCCCGAGTGAGCTTGGCAATCAGTACCCACAAATACTCTCTGCAATGAGTCCATGATCAGGAACACCTTATTATACCAATGCCTGTTTCTTGTTCAAAGAAGAATTGGCCCAAACTGAAGACCCTAAGCAGATACCAAGGTCCAGACTGCAATCCTAACGGCAATCTACTCGTAGATGTGGCTTACATCTCTGGAACATTCTATCCATCTGCACATAGATATGGCGGAGATCTCTGGAATATTCTATCCATCTGCACATAGAGATGGCTGATATCTCTGGAATATTCTATCCATCTGCACATAGAGATGGCGGAGATCTCTGGAATATTCTATCCATCTGCACATAGAGATGGCGGAGATCTCTGGAATATTCTATCCATCTGCACATAGATATGGCTGATATCTCTGGAATATTCTATCCATCCGCACATAGAGATGGCGGATATCTCTGGAATATTCTATCCATCTGCACATAGATATGGCTGATATCTCTGGAATATTCTATCCATCTGCACATAGAGATGGCTGATATCTCTGGAATATTCTATCCATCCGCACATAGATATGGCGGATATCTCTGGAATATTCTATCCATCAGCACATAGATATGGCTGATATCTCTGGAATATTCTATCCATCCGCACATAGATATGGCGGAGATCTCTGGAATATTCTATCCATCTGCACATAGAGATGGCTGATATCTCTGGAATATTCTATCCATCTGCACATAGAGATAGCGGAGATCTCTGGAATATTCTATCCATCTGCACATAGAGATGGCGGAGATCTCTGGAATATTCTATCCATCTGCACATAGATATGGCTGATATCTCTGGAATATTCTATCCATCCGCACATAGAGATGGCGGATATCTCTGGAATATTCTATCCATCTGCACATAGATATGGCTGATATCTCTGGAATATTCTATCCATCTGCACATAGAGATGGCTGATATCTCTGGAATATTCTATCCATCCGCACATAGATATGGCGGATATCTCTGGAATATTCTATCCATCAGCACATAGATATGGCTGATATCTCTGGAATATTCTATCCATCTGCACATAGAGATGGCGGATATCTCTGGAATATTCTATCCATCTGCACATAGATATGGCGGATATCTCTGGAATATTCTATCCATCCGCACATAGAGATGGCTGATATCTCTGGAATATTCTATCCATCTGCACATAGAGATGGCGGATATCTCTGGAATATTCTATCCATCTGCACATAGATATGGCTGATATCTCTGGAATATTCTATCCATCCGCACATAGATATGGCTGATATCTCTGGAATATTCTATCCATCTGCACATAGAGATGGCTGATATCTCTGGAATATTCTATCCATCTGCACATAGATATGGCTGATATCTCTGGAATATTCTATCCATCTGCACATAGATATGGCTGCTATCTCTGGAATATTCTATCCATCTGCACATAGAGATGGCGGATATCTCTGGAATATTCTATCCATCTGCACATAGAGATGGCTGATATCTCTGGAATATTCTATCCATCCGCACATAGATATGGCGGATATCTCTGGAATATTCTATCCATCTGCACATAGATATGGCTGACATCTCTGGAATATTCTATCCATCTGCACATAGATATGGCTGATATCTCTGGAATATTCTATCCATCTGCACATAGATATGGCTGATATCTCTGGAATATTCTATCCATCTGCACATAGATATGGCTGATATCTCTGGAATATTCTATCCATCTGCACATAGATATGGCTGATATCTCTGGAATATTCTATCCATCTGCACATAGAGATGGCTGATATCTCTGGAATATGCTATCCATCTGCACATAGATATGGCTGATATCTCTGGAATATTCTATCCATCTGCACATAGATATGGCTGATATCTCTGGAATATTCTATCCATCTGCACATAGATATGGCTGATATCTCTGGAATATTCTATCCATCTGCACATAGATATGGCTGATATCTCTGGAATATTCTATCCATCTGCACATAGATATGGCTGACATCTCTGGAATATTCTATCCATCTACACATAGAGATGGCGGATATCTCTGGAATATTCTATCCATCTGCACATAGAGATGGCTGATATCTCTGGAATATTCTATCCATCTGCACATAGATATGGCTGATATCTCTGGAATATTCTATCCTTCTGCACATAGATATGGCGGATATCTCTGGAATATTCTATCCATCTGCACATAGATATGGCGGATATCTCTGGAATATTCTATCCATCTGCACATAGATATGGCGGATATCTCTGGAATATTCTATCCATCTGCACATAGAGATGGCGGATATCTCTGGAATATTCTATCCATCTGCACATAGATATGGCGGATATCTCTGGAATATTCTATCCATCTGCACATAGAGATGGCGGATATCTCTGGAATATTCTATCCATCTGCACATAGAGATGGCGGATATCTCTGGAATATTCTATCCATCTGCACATAGATATGGCGGATATCTCTGGAATATTCTATCCATCTGCACATAGATATGGCGGATATCTCTGGAATATTCTATCCATCTGCACATAGAGATGGCGGATATCTCTGGAATATTCTATCCATCTGCACATAGATATGGCTGACATCTCTGGAATATTCCATCCATCTGCACATAGAGATGGCGGATATCTCTGGAATATTCTATCCATCTGCACATAGAGATGGCTGATATCTCTGGAATATTCTATCCTTCTGCACATAGATATGGCGGATATCTCTGGAATATTCTATCCATCTGCACATAGATATGGCGGATATCTCTGGAATATTCTATCCATCTGCACATAGAGATGGCGGATATCTCTGGAATATTCTATCCATCTGCACATAGAGATGGCGGATATCTCTGGAATATTCTATCCATCTGCACATAGAGATGGCGGATATCTCTGGAATATTCTATCCATCTGCACATAGAGATGGCGGATATCTCTGGAATATTCCATCCATCTGCACATACATATGGCTGATATCTCTGGAATATTCTATCCATCTGCACATAGAGATGGCTGATATCTCTGGAATATTCTATCCATCTGCACATAGAGATGGCGGATATCTCTGGAATATTCTATCCATCTGCACATAGAGATGGCTGATATCTCTGGAATATTCTATCCATCCGCACATAGATATGGCTGGTATCTCTGGAACATTCTATCCATCTGCACATAGAGATGGCGGATATCTCTGGAATATTCTATCCATCTGCACATAGATATGGCTGATATCTCTGGAATATTCTATCCATCTGCACATAGATATGGCGGATATCTCTGGAATATTCTATACATCTGCACATAGATATGGCTGATATCTCTGGAATATTCTATCCATCTGCACATAGAGATAGCTGATATCTCTGGAATATTCTATTCATCTGCACATAGATATGGCGGATATCTCTGGAATATTCTATCCATCCGCACATAGATATGGCTGGTATCTCTGGAATATTCTATCCATCCGCACATAGAGATGGCGGATATCTCTGGAATATTCTATCCATCTGCACATAGAGATGGCTGATATCTCTGGAATATTCTATCCATCCGCACATAGATATGGCTGGTATCTCTGGAATATTCTATCCATCTGCACATAGAGATGGCTGATATCTCTGGAATATTCTATCCATCTGCACATAGATATGGCTGATATCTCTGGAATATTCTATCCATCTGCACATAGACATGGCTGATATCTCTGGAATATTCTATCCATCTGCACATAGAGATGGCGGATATCTCTGGAATATTCTATCCATCTGCACATAGATATGGCTGATATCTCTGGAATATTCTATCCATCCGCACATAGAGATGGCTGATATCTCTGGAACATTCTATCCATCTGCACATAGATATGGCTGATATCTCTGGAATATTCTATCCATCTGCACATAGATATGGCTGATATCTCTGGAATATTCTATCCATCTGCACATAGATATGGCGGATATCTCTGGAATATTCTATCCATCTGCACATAGAGATGGTGGATATCTCTGGAATATTCTATCCATCTGCACATAGAGATGGCTGATATCTCTGGAATATTCTATCCATCTGCACATAGATATGGCTGATATCTCTGGAATATTCTATCCATCCGCACGTAGATATGGCGGATATCTCTGGAATATTCCATCCATCTGCACATAGAGATGGGTGATATCTCTGGAATATTCTATCCATCTGCACATAGAGATGGCTGATATCTCTGGAATATTCTATCCATCTGCACATAGAGATGGCTGATATCTCTGGAATATTCTATCCATCTGCACATAGAGATGGCTGATATCTCTGGAATATTCTATCCATCTGCACATAGAGATGGCGGATATCTCTGGAATATTCTATCCATCTGCACATAGATATGGCTGATATCTCTGGAATATTCTATCCATCTGCACATAGATATGGCGGATATCTCTGGAATATTCTATCCATCTGCACATAGATATGGCGGATATCTCTGGAATATTCTATCCATCTGCACATAGAGATGGGTGATATCTCTGGAATATTCTATCCATCTGCACATAGAGATGGCTGATATCTCTGGAATATTCTATCCATCTGCACATAGAGATGGCTGATATCTCTGGAATATTCTATCCATCTGCACATAGAGATGGCTGATATCTCTGGAATATTCTATCCATCTGCACATAGAGATGGCGGATATCTCTGGAATATTCTATCCATCTGCACATAGAGATGGCTGATATCTCTGGAATATTCTATCCATCTGCACATAGAGATGGCTGATATCTCTGGAATATTCTATCCATCTGCACATACATATGGCTGATATCTCTGGAACATTCTATCCATCTGCACATACATATGGCTGATATCTCTGGAACATTCTATCCATCTGCACACAGATATGGCTGATATCTCTGGAATATTCTATCCATCTGCACATACATATGGCTGATATCTCTGGAATATTCTATCCATCTGCACATAGATATGGCTGATATCTCTGGAATATTCTATCCATCCGCACGTAGAGATGGCTGATATCTCTGGAATATTCTATCCATCTGCACATAGATATGGCTGATATCTCTGGAATATTCTATCCATCTGCACATAGATATGGCGGATATCTCTGGAATATTCTATCTATCTGCACATAGATATGGCGGATATCTCTGGAATATTCTATCCATCTGCACATAGATATGGCGGATATCTCTGGAATATTCTATCCATCTGCACATAGAGATGGCGGATATCTCTGGAATATTCTATCTATCTGCACATAGAGATGGCTGATATCTCTGGAATATTCTATCCATCTGCACATAGAGATGGCGGATATCTCTGGAATATTCTATCCATCTGCACATAGATATGGCTGATATCTCTGGAACATTCTATCCATCTGCACATAGATATGGCTGATATCTCTGGAATATTCTATCCATCTGCACATAGATATGGCGGATATCTCTGGAATATTCTATCCATCTGCACATAGATATGGCGGATATCTCTGGAACATTCTATCCATCTGCACATAGAGATGGCTGATATCTCTGGAATATTCTATCTATCCGCACATAGAGATGGCGGATATCTCTGGTATATTGTAATATTATTAGCCCCTGCCTGATGGATCCCGTCTGTAGCTGTTTCTCCAGCCAATGAAGTAAATTCAGTGTAATAGCTTCCTCCTCAGTAGGACAGTGATTTCAGTCCATGGGCTCTGCAAGCTTCTGTATGATTATATTATACTCACCATTGATCCACCGGGCCTCAGGGTCATGCACTGAGAACTCTTTCTTAAACAGATCCTCCAAAGTCAGAATCCGGTCCGGAGAATTGGTCACTTCATCTGGAAGAAAAGAGAAATTAACTGTAAATCGTCTCCAAACACTAAACTTACGGCAACAAGTCTGAAGCATTCGCTGAAAGAACCAGAATACAACCATAGCGGTAAAAGTGTATAAAACTAGAATGGAAGCCAGCAGCAGTCATTGTAAGCGGGGAGTGTGCTCGGCCAACATATATACAATTATGGTATAGAGTAGAAAACAAACCTCTACAAAGCACTAGCATTGAAAAGATAACAAACAGCTTTATTCCATGTAGCATTATAAGATCACCACTCACGTAATAATATTTGCAAAAAACATATTAAAATACCCCATAAAATTATAATGCCAAGACCAAAATAACCAGGCAACATGAACTGGAACTAGTATCAATAATAACTCCACAGGGGACCAGAAATGGTGACATGGTCGCACCCGGGGTCAGCACAATGCGCAGATAGTGCAAGGAGTCTGGGTGGGAGTCATAAAGTGCAGTGTGAAGATCAAATAGGGAAAAACTGTTATAAACAAGTGCATCAATGTGTAAAAAATATACCAAAGTAGAGTAGCTTAGCATTATAGATGAGCAGGCATAGTGTAATAAGTAATACGTCCCCCCCAGAAAATGTCATCCATTCAGTTACATTCAAAATGTAAGGCAGCAGTGCCCTGGAGACGAGGGATGCTGGGAGCAGGTAAGGCAGCAGTGCCCTGGAGACGAGGGATGCTGGGAGCAGGTAAGGCAGCAGTGCCCCAGAGACTAGGGATGCTGGGAGCAGGTAAGGCAGCAGTGCCCTGGAGACTAGGGATGCTGGGAGCAGGTAAGGCAGCAGTGCCCTGGAGACTAGGGATGCTGGGAGCAGGTAAGGCAGCAGTGCCCCAGAGACTAGGGATGCTGGGAGCAGGTAAGGCAGCAGTGCCCTGGAGACGAGGGATGCTGGGAGCAGGTAAAGCAGCAGTGCCCTGGAGACAAGGGATGCTGGGAGCAGGTAAGGCAGCAGTGTCCTGGAGACTAGGGATGCTGGGAGCAGGTAAGGCAGCAGTGCCCTGGAGACGAGGGATGCTGGGAGCAGGTAAGGCAGCAGTGCCCCGGAGATGAGGAATGCTGGGAGCAGGTAAGGCAGCAGTGTCCTGGAGACGAGGGATGCTGGGAGCAGGTAAGGCAGCAGTGTCCTGGAGACGAGGGATGCTGGGAGCAGGTAAGGCAGCAGTGCCCTGGAGACTAGGGATGCTGGCAGCAGGTAAGGCAGCAGTGCCCTGGAGACGAGGGATGCTGGGAGCAGATAAGGCAGCAGTGCCCTGGAGACGAGGGATGCTGGGAGCAGGTCAGGCAGCAGTGCCCTGGAGACGAGGGATGCTGGGAGCAGGTAAGGCAGCAGTGTCCTGGAGACTAGGGATGCTGGGAGCAGGTAAGGCAGCAGTGCCCTGGAGACGAGGGATGCTGGGAGCAGGTCAGGCAGCAGTGCCCTGGAGACGAGGGATGCTGGGAGCAGATAAGGCAGCAGTGCCCTGGAGACGAGGGATGCTGGGAGCAGGTCAGGCAGCAGTGCCCTGGAGACGAGGGATGCTGGGAGCAGATAAGGCAGCAGTGCCCTGGAGACGAGGGATGCTGGGAGCAGGTCAGGCAGCAGTGCCCTGGAGACGAGGGATGCTGGGAGCAGGTAAGGCAGCAGTGTCCTGGAGACTAGGGATGCTGGGAGCAGGTAAGGCAGCAGTGCCCTGGAGACTAGGGATGCTGGGAGCAGGTCAGGTGAGGCAGTGCCCTGGAGACGAGGGATGCTGGGAGCAGGTGAGGCAGTGCCCTGGAGACGAGGGATGCTGGGAGCAGGTAAGGCAGCAGTGCCCTGGAGACGAGGGATGCTGGGAGCAGATAAGGCAGCAGTGCCCTGGAGACGAGGGATGCTGGGAGCAGGTCAGGCAGCAGTGCCCTGGATACGAGGGATGCTGGGAGCAGGTAAGGCAGCAGTGTCCTGGAGACTAGGGATGCTGGGAGCAGGTAAGGCAGCAGTGCCCTGGAGACTAGGGATGCTGGGAGCAGGTCAGGTGAGGCAGTGCCCTGGAGACGAGGGATGCTGGGAGCAGGTGAGGCAGTGCCCTGGAGACGAGGGATGCTGGGAGCAGGTAAGGCAGCAGTGCCCTGGAGATGAGGGATGCTGGGAGCAGGTAAGGCAGCAGTGTCCTGGAGACGAGGGATGCTGGGAGCAGGTAAGGCAGCAGTGTCCTGGAGACTAGGGATGCTGGGAGCAGGTGAGGCAGTGCCCTGGAGACGAGGGATGCTGGGAGCAGGTAAGGCAGCAGTGCCCCGGAGATGAGGGATGCTGGGAGCAGGTAAGGCAGCAGTGTCCTGGAGACGAGGGATGCTGGGAGCAGGTAAGGCAGCAGTGGCCTGGAGACAAGGGATGCTGGGAGCAGGTAAGGCAGCAGTGCCCTGGAGACTAGGGATGCTGGGAGCAGGTAAGGCAGCAGTGTCCTGGAGACTAGGGATGCTGGGAGCAGGTAAGGCAGCAGTGCCCTGGAGACGAGGGATGCTGGGAGCAGGTAAGGCAGCAGTGCCCTGGAGACTAGGGATGCTGGGAGCAGGTAAGGCAGCAGTGTCCTGGAGACGAGGGATGCTGGAAGCAGGTAAGGCAGCAGTGTCCTGGAGACGAGGGATGCTGGGAGCAGGTAAGGCAGTGCCCTGGAGACTAGGGATGCTGGGAGCAGGTAAGGCAGCAGTGTCCTGGAGACTAGGGATGCTGGGAGCAGGTAAGGCAGCAGTGTCCTGGAGACTAGGGATGCTGGGAGCAGGTAAGGCAGTGCCCTGGAGACTAGGGATGCTGGGAGCAGGTAAGGCAGCAGTGCCCTGGAGACTAGGGATGCTGGGAGCAGGTAAGGCAGCAGTGTCCTGGAGACTAGGGATGCTGGGTGCAGGTAAGGCAGCAGTGCCCTGGAGACTAGGGATGCTGGGAGCAGGTAAGGCAGCAGTGCCCCGGAGACTAGGGATGCTGGGAGCAGGAAAGGCAGCAGTGTCCTGGAGACGAGGGATGCTGGGAGCAGGTAATGCAGCAGTGTCCTGGAGACGAGGGATGCTGGGAGCAGGTAAGGCAGCAGTGCCCTGGAGACTAGGGATGCTGGGAGCAGGTAAGGCAGCAGTGCCCCGGAGACGAGGGATGGTGGGAGCAGGTAAGGCAGCAGTGCCCTGGAAACTAGGGATGCTGGGAGCAGGTAAGGCAATGTCCTGGAGACGAGGGATGCTGGGAGCAGGTAAGGCAGCAGTGTCCTGGAGACTAGGGATGCTGGAAGCAGGTAAGACAGCAGTGTCCTGCAGACTAGGGATGCTAAAAGCAGGTAAGACAGCAGTGTCCTGGAGACTAGGTATGCAAGGAGCAGGTAAGGCAGCAGTACCCTGGAGACTGGAGATGCTGGGAGCAGGTAAGGCAGTGCCCTTGAGACGAGGGATGCTGGGAGCAGGTAAGGCGGCAGTGCCCTGGAGACTAGAGATGCTGGGAGCAGGTAAGGCAGTGTCCTGGAGACTAGGGATGTTGGGAGCAGGTAAGACAGCAGTGTCCTGGAGACTAGTATAGGTAGCCTGGTATATGTGCCCCCTGGAAAAGTAACCAGGAATAGGTGCCCCCAGTATAGGTAGCCTAGTATATGTGCCCCCTGGAAAGGTAACCAGGAATAGGTGCCCCCAGTATAGGTCGCCTGGTATATGTGCCCCCTGGAAAGGTAACCAGGAATAGGTGCCCCCAGTATAGGTAGCCTAGTATATGTGCCCCCTGGAAAGGTAACCAGGAATAGGTGCCCCCAGTATAGGTCGCCTGGTATATGTGCCCCCTGGAAAGGTAACCAGGAATAGGTGCCCCCAGTATAGGTAGCCTGGTATATGTGCCCGCTGGAAAAGTAACCAGGAATAGGTGCCCCAGTATAGGTAGCCTGGTATATGATCCCACTGGAAAGGTAACCAGGAATAGGTGCCCCCAGTATAGGTAGCCTGGTATATGTGCCCCCTGGAAAGGTAACCAGGAATAGGTGCCCTCAGTATAGGTAGCCTGGTATATGTGCCCCCTGGAAAGGTAACCAGGAATAGGTGCCCCCAGTATAGGTAGCCTAGTATATGTGCCCCCTGAAAAGGTAACCAGGAATAGGTGCCCCCAGTATAGGAAGCCTGGTATAGGTGCCCCCAGTATAGGTAACCAGGAATAGGTGACCTCAGTTTAGGTAGCCTAGTATATGTGCCCCCTGGAAAGGTAACCAGGAATAGGTGCCCCCAGTATAGGTAGCCTGGTGTATGTGCCCCCTGGAAAGGTAACCAGGAATAGGTGCCCCCAGTATAGGTAGCCTGGTATATGTGCCCCCTAGAGAGGTAACCAGGAATAGGTGCCCACAGTATAGGTAGCCTGGTATATGTGCCCCCTGGAAAGGTAACCAGGAATAGGTGCCCCCACTATAGGTAGCCTGGCATATGTGCCCCCTGGAAAAGTAACCAGGAATATGTGCCCCCAGTATAGGTAGCCTGGTATATGTGCCCCCTGGAAAGGTAACCAGGAATAGGTGCTCCCAGTATAGGTAGCCTGGTATATGTGCCCCATGGAAAGGTAACCAGGAATAGGTGCCCCCAGTATAGGTAGCCTGGTATATGTGCCCACTGGAAAGGTAACCAGGAATAGGTGCCCCCAGTATAGGTAGCCTGGTATATAAGCCCCATGGAAAGGTAACCAGGAATAGGTGCCCACAGTATAGGTAGCCTGGTATATGTGCCCCCTGGAAAGGTAACCAGGAATAGGTGCCCCCAGGATAGGTAGCCTGGTATATGTGCCCCCTGGAAAGGTAACCAGGAATAGGTGCCCCCAGTATAGGTAGCCTGGTATATGTGCCCCCTAGAGAGGTAACCAGGAATAGGTGCCCCCAGTATAGGTAGCCTGGTATATGTGCCCCCTGGAAAGGTAACCAGGAATAGGTGCCCCCAGTATAGGTAGCCTGGTATATGTGCCCCCTAGAGAGGTAACCAGGAATAGGTGCCCCCAGTATAGGTAGCCTGGTATATGTGCCCCCTGGAAAGGTAACCAGGAATAGCTGCCCACGGTATAGGTAGCCTGGTATATTTGCCCCCTGGAAAGGTAACCAGGAATAGGTGCCCCCAGTATAGGTAGCCTGGTATATGTGCCCCCTGGAAAGGTAACCAGGAATAGGTGCCCCCAGTATAGGTAGCCTGGTATATGTGCCCCCTAGAGAGGTAACCAGGAATAGGTGCCCCCAGTATAGGTAGCCTGGTATATGTGCCCACTGGAAAGGTAACCAGGAATAGGTGCCCCCAGTATAGGTAGCCTGGTATATGTGCCCCCTGGAAAGGTAACCAGGAATAGATGCCCCCAGTATAGGTAGCCTGGTATATGTGCCCCCTGGAAAGGTAACCAGGAATAGGTGCCCCCAGTATAGGTAGCCTGGTATATGTGCCCCCTGGAAAGGTATCCAGGAATAGGTGCCCACAGTATAGGTAGCCTGGTATATGTGCCCCCTGGAAAGGTGACCAGAAATAGGTGCCCACAGTATAGGTAGCCTGGTATATGTGCCCCCTGGAAAGGTGACCAGGAATAGGTGCCCCCAGTATAGGTAGCCTGGTATAGGTGCCCCCTGGAAAGGTACCCAGGAATAGATGCCCCCAGTATAGGTAGCCTGGTATATGTGCCCCATGGAAAGGTAACCAGCAATAGGTGCCCCCAGTATAGGTAGCCTGGTATATTTGCCCCCTGGAAAGGTGACCAGGAATAGGTGCCCACAGTATAGGTAGCCTGGTATATGTGCCCCCTAGAGAGGTAACCAGGAATAGGTGCCCCCAGTATAGGTAGCCTGGTATATGTGCACCCTGGAAAGGTAACCAGGAATAGGTGCCCACAGTATAGGTAGCCTGGTATATGTGCCCCCTGGAAAGGTAACCAGGAATAGGTGCCCTCAGTATAGGTAGCCTGGTATATGTGCCCCCTGGAAAGGTAACCAGGAATAGGTGCCCTCAGTATAGGTAGCCTGGTATATGTGCCCCCTGGAAAGGTAACCAGGAATAGGTGCCCCCAGTATAGGTAGCCTGGTATATGTGCCCACTGGAAAGGTAACCAGGAATAGGTGCCCCCAGTATAGGTAGCCTGGTATATGTGCCCCCTGGAATGGTGACCAGGAATAGGTGCCCACAGTATAGGTAGCCTGGTATATGTGCCCCCTGGAAAGGTAACCAGGAATAGGTGCCCCCAGTATAGGTAGCCTGGTATATGTGCCCCCTGGAAAGGTAACCAGGAATAGGTGCCCCCAGTATAGGTGGCCTGGTATGTGTGCCCCCTGGAAAGGTAACCAGGAATAGGTGCCCCCAGTATAGGTAGCCTGGTATATTTGCCCCCTGGAAAGGTGACCAGGAATAGGTGCCCACAGTATAGGTAGCCTGGTATATGTGCCCCCTAGAGAGGTAACCAGGAATAGGTGCCCCCAGTATAGGTAGCCTGGTATATGTGCACCCTGGAAAGGTAACCAGGAATAGGTGCCCACAGTATAGGTAGCCTGGTATATGTGCCCCCTGGAAAGGTAACCAGGAATAGGTGCCCTCAGTATAGGTAGCCTGGTATATGTGCCCCCTGGAAAGGTAACCAGGAATAGGTGCCCTCAGTATAGGTAGCCTGGTATATGTGCCCCCTGGAAAGGTAACCAGGAATAGGTGCCCCCAGTATAGGTAGCCTGGTATATGTGCCCACTGGAAAGGTAACCAGGAATAGGTGCCCCCAGTATAGGTAGCCTGGTATATTTGCCCCCTGGAAAGGTGACCAGGAATAGGTGCCCACAGTATAGGTAGCCTGGTATATGTGCCCCCTGGAAAGGTAACCAGGAATAGGTGCCCCCAGTATAGGTAGCCTGGTATATGTGCCCCCTGGAAAGGTAACCAGGAATAGGTGCCCCCAGTATAGGTGGCCTGGTATATGTGCCCCCTGGAAAGGTAACCAGGAATAGGTGCCCCCAGTATATGTAGCCTGGTATATGTGCCCCCTAGAGAGGTAACCAGGAATAGGTGCCCCCAGTATAGGTAGCCTGGTATATGTGCCCCCTGGAAAGGTAACCAGGAATAGGTGCCCCCAGTATAGGTAGCCTGGTATATGTGCCCACTGGAAAGGTAACCAGGAATAGGTGCCCCCAGTATAGGTAGCCTGGTATATTTGCCCCCTGGAAAGGTAACCAGGAATAGGTGCCCCCAGTATAGGTAGCCTGGTATATGTGCCCCCTGGAAAGGTATCCAGGAATAGGTGCACCCAGAATAGGTAGCCTGGTATATGTGCCCCCTGGAAAGGTATCCAGGAATAGGTGGCCACAGTATAGGTAGCCTGGTATATGTGCCCCCTGGAAAGGTAACCAGGAATAGGTGCCCCCAGTATAGGTAGCCTGGTATATGTGCCCCCTGGAAACGTAACCAGGAATAGGTGCCCTCAGTATAGGTAGCCTGGTATATGTGCCCCCTGGAAAGGTAACCAGGAATAGGTGCCCCCAGTATAGGGAGCCTGGCATATGTGCCCCCTGGAAAAGTAACCAGGAATAGGTGCCCCCAGTATAGGTAGCCTGGTATATGTACCCCATGGAAAGGTAACCAGGAATAGGTGCCCACAGTATAGGTAGCCTGGTATATGTGCCCCTTGGAAAGGTAACCAGGAATAGGTTCCCCCAGTATAGGTAGCCTGGTATATGTGCTCCCTGGAAAGGTAACCAGGAATAGGTGCCCCCAGTATAGGTAGCCTGGTATATGTGCCCCCTGGAAAGGTAACCAGGAATAGGTGCCCCCAGTATAGGTAGCCTGGTATATGTGCCCCCTAGAGAGGTAACCAGGAATAGGTGCCCCCAGTGTAGGTAGCCTGGTATATGTGCCCCATTGAAAGGTAACCAGGAATAGGTGCCCCCAGTATAGGTAGCCTGGTATATAAGCCCCATGGAAAGGTAACCAGGAATAGGTGGCCACAGTATAGGTAGCCTGGTATATGTGCCCCCTAGAGAGGTAACCAGGAATAGGTGCCCCCAGTATAGGTAGCCTGGTATATGTGCCCCCTGGAAAGGTAACCAGGAATAGGTGCCCACGGTATAGGTAGCCTGGTGTATTTGCCCCCTGGAAAGGTAACCAGGAATAGGTGCCCCCAGTATAGGTAGCCTGGTATATGTGTCCCCTGGAAAGGTAACCAGGAATAGGTGCCCCCAGTATAGGTAGCCTGGTATATGTGCCCCCTGGAAAGGTAACCAGGAATAGGTGCCCCCAGTATAGGTAGCCTGGCATATGTGCCCCCTGGAAAAGTAGTGCCCCCTGGAAAGGTAACCAGGAATAGGTGCCCCCAGTATAGGCAGCCTGGTATATGTGCCCCCTGGAAAGGTAACCAGGAATAGGTGCTCCCAGTATAGGTAGCCTGGTATATGTGCCCCATGGAAAGGTAACCAGAAATAGGTGCCCACAGTATAGGTAGCCTGGTATATGTGCCCCTTGGAAAGGTAACCAGGAATAGGTGCCCACAGTATAGGTAGCCTGGTATATGTGCCCCCTGGAAAGGTAACCAGGAATAGGTGCCCCCAGTATAGGTAGCCTGGTATATGTGCCCCCTGGAAAGGTAACCAGGAATAGGTGCCCCCAGTATAGGTAGCCTGGTATATGTGCCCCCTAGAGAGGTAACCAGGAATAGGTGCCCCCAGTATAGGTAGCCTGGTATATGTGCCCCCTGGAAAGGTAACCAGGAATAGGTGCCCACGGTATAGGTAGCCTGGTATATTTGCCCCCTGGAAAGGTAACCAGGAATAGGTGCCCCCAGTATAGGTAGCCTGGTATATGTGCCCCCTGGAAAGGTAACCAGGAATAGGTGCCCCCAGTATAGGTAGCCTGGCATATGTGCCCCCTGGAAAAGTAACCAGGAATAGGTGCCCCCAGTATAGGTAGCCTGGTATAAATGCCCCCTGGAAAGGTAACCAGGAATAGGTGCCCCCAGTATAGGTAGCCTGGTATATGTGCCCCCTGGAAAGGTAACCAGGAATAGGTGCTCCCAGTATAGGTAGCCTGGTATATGTGCCCCTTGGAAAGGTAACCAGGAATAGGTGCCCACAGTATAGGTAGCCTGGTATATGTGCCCCTTGGAAAGGTAACCAGGAATAGGTGCCCACAGTATAGGTAGCCTGGTATATGTTCCCCCTGGAAAGGTAACCAGGAATAGGTGCCCCCAGTATAGGTAGCCTGGTATATGTGCCCCCTAGAGAGGTAACCAGGAATAGGTGCCCACGGTATAGGTAGCCTGGTATATTTGCCCCCTGGAAAGGTAACCAGGAATAGGTGCCCCCAGTATAGGTAGCCTGGTATATGTGCCCCCTGGAAAGGTAACCAGGAATAGGTGCCCCCAGTATAGGTAGCCTGGTATATGTGCCCCCTGGAAAGGTAACCAGGAATAGGTGGCCACAGTATAGGTAGCCTGGTATATGTGCCCCCTGGAAAGGTAACCAGGAATAGGTGCCCCCAGTATAGGTAGCCTGGTATATGTGCCCACTGGAAAGGTAACCAGGAATAGGTGCCCCCAGTATAGGTAGCCTGGTATATGTGCCCCCTGGAAAGGTAAACGGGAATAGGTGCCCCCAGTATAGGTAGCCTGGTATATGTGCCCCCTGGAAAGGTAACCAGGAATAGGTGCCCTCAGTATAGGTAGCCTGGTATATGTGCCCCCTGGAAAGGTAACCAGGAATAGGTGCCCCCAGTATAGGTAGCCTGGTATATGTGCCCACTGGAAAGGTAACCAGGAATAGGTGCCCCCAGTATAGGTAGCCTGGTATATTTGCCCCCTGGAAAGGTGACCAGGAATAGGTGCCCACAGTATAGGTAGCCTGGTATATGTGCCCCCTGGAAAGGTAACCAGGAATAGGTGCCCCCAGTATAGGTAGCCTGGTGTATGTGCCCCCTGGAAAGGTAACCAGGAATAGATGCCCCCAGTATAGGTAGCCTGGTATATGTGCCCCCTGGAAAGGTAAACAGGAATAGGTGCCCCCAGTATAGGTAACCTGGTATATGTGCCCCCTAGAGAGGTAACCAGGAATAGGTGCCCCCAGTATAGGTAGCCTGGTATATGTGCCCCCTGGAAAGGTAACCAGGAATAGGTGCCCCCAGTATAGGTAGCCTGGTATATGTGCCCCCTAGAGAGGCAACCAGGAATAGGTGCCCCCAGTATAGGTAGCCTGGTATATGTGCCCCCTAGAGAGGTAACCAGGAATAGGTGCCCCCAGTATAGGTAGCCTGGTATATGTGCCCCCTGGAAAGGTAACCAGGAATAGGTGCCCCCAGTATAGGTAGCCTGGTATATGTGCCCCCTAGAGAGGTATCCAGGAATAGGTGCCCACAGTATAGGTAGCCTGGTATATGTGCCCCCTGGAAAGGTAACCAGGAATAGGTGCCCACAGTATAGGTAGCCTGGTATATGTGCCCCCTGGAAAGGTAACCAGGAATAGGTGCCCCCAGTATAGGTAGCCTGGTGTATGTGCCCCCTGGAAATGTAACCAGGAATAGGTGCCCCCAGTATAGGTAGCCTGGTATATGTGCCCCCTGGAAAGGTAACCAGGAATAGGTGCCCCCAGTATAGGTAGCCTGGTATATTTGCCCCCTGGAAAGGTAACCAGGAATAGGTGCCCCCAGTATAGGTAGCCTGGTGTATGTGCCCCCTGGAAATGTAACCAGGAATAGGTGCCCCCAGTATAGGAAGCCTGGTATATGTGCCCCCTGGAAAGGTAACCAGGAATAGGTGCCCCCAGTATAGGTAGCCTGGTATATGTGCCCCCTGGAAAGGTAACCAGGAATAGGTGCCCCCAGTATAGGTAGCCTGGTATATTTGCCCCCTGGAAAGGTAACCAGGAATAGGTGCCCCCAGTATAGGTAGCCTGGTGTATGTGCCCCCTGGAAATGTAACCAGGAATAGGTGCCCCCAGTATAGGTAGCCTGGTATATGTGCCCCCTGGAAAGGTAACCAGGAATAGGTGCCCCCAGTATAGGTAGCCTGGTGTATGTGCCCCCTGGAAATGTAACCAGGAATAGGTGCCCCCAGTATAGGTAGCCTGGTATATGTGCCCCCTGGAAAGGTAACCAGGATTAGATGCCCCCAGTATAGGTAGCCTGGTATATGTGCCCCCTGGAAAGGTAACCAGGAATAGGTGCCCCCAGTATAGGTAGCCTGGTATATTTGCCCCCTGGAAATGTAACCAGGAATAGGTGCCCCCAATATAGGTAGCCTGGTATATGTGCTGTCACGGACGATTGCGGGGACGCAGGCGCGTCCTGGAACCGCCCGTGAAGAAAAGAACGATCGCACTCGATCCCTGCATCGATTGCGCTTCAAAACGATACAATCTGGGTTGAGTGTGTAGGGACAGCTGAAGTCCTTTTCTTAGCAAAGAGAGCACCATTCCAAAGGCTGGCTGGCTCTTTTGATATGCTAATGAGCCTGAGCCTAATCTGCCCCAGAGAGTCCCTGGCTTCAAGCTGTGCTGATGGCCCATCCATCAGGTATAAGGTGACAAGCACCATGGCAGGAGCAATCTAGTTGGGCTAAAAGCCAGACCCACTGGCTCCCTCCCAGCAGGGGAGGCGACACCTCGCTGGCTGCTCCAAACTTCAAAGAGCCTTTGCCTGGGAATAACCTGAGTCTCATAGCAAATCCATAACTTCCCAGATCTGTCATATTTCTGGGGTTCCTGAGATGGCAGCTTCACCAAACGTGGGGGAAGTGTAGCATGAGCCCCGGTGCTGGTTCTGAGGAAGTTTCAGAACCTTCGGAGGTAAGGACTGCCAGCTAGGCAGTTTCAAAGTGCCCTGATGATACCACAGGGGTCCCACCCCTCATGTCTGGTATCAGGGCGCTGGGTAAATCGAGACAGACCTGAAAATGTTAATAAATCTGCCCTGACCTGTACGGTTCTGTGAGATAGAGCCCATATATGGGTAGATATGATTTCTAGCCCCAGTACAAGGGGAGGGCTCATCTCATCTTTGAAGGGGGTGTATGGCTCCCCGCCCTCACTCCCTCCTACTGAAGCAGGGGCATAAGAATGGCTGAGGACCCAAACTCAGTGTCCTCCACACTGAACCATCTTGCACGCATCAGACGCCAGCTTGAGGATATGCTGGCATCCACCTGGTCTGAACTCTGAACTCTGGACTTTGAAACCAAGAACTTTATGATTCTTCCCACAATAAGGACATCTTTCCAGGAACTAAGTATTTTTCTCCCTTCTTTTATTTTTCATACTGGCTATTACTGTTTTAATAATTGTTGATTTCCATAATTGTCTGTATATATTAATTATTTATATTGCGTGAATAAACGACTTTCCCCAAGTCATTCACTGTTTCGCTACCCTGCTTATCAGCACACACAGAAATGATCCCGGGTCTCTGAAGATACGCTACTGTTTGTTTGTTGTTGGCTAGACAGAATAACGTGTGTTTAACCGTTTTATTCGCAGGATTAGTCAGTCAGTTAGTGGGCTCCACGGTCCCATGATAACCGCGGTGGTGGCAGTTTACTCTGAACCAGTAGGTGAAGTTGTAATCACCCGTGTCTCACAAGCTCCCTTCTGAGTTGTCTGCGGCCAATTCTTAACGGTTCCTGCACATTGACTGCGACCAGAGTTCGCACGATCTGTGCGCTGGCACCGTTTAGAAGGCTAAGTGCGGTCAGCCACGAGGGCTCCTGTGACAGTGTTAGGCAGCGGTTGGGACCTGTGTTGTGCTGAAAGTATCTGCGATAGCGCTAGCGCTATCGAGAAACGAACTAATTCGTTGGTGTAGCTGGAAGGCAATATATTTTTTATATATACAGAGAGACTGTGTAGCCAGTACCCCTCCCCAAAAGTTTTATTTTATTTGGCATGGAAATGTCCGGGAACTACCAGAAAATGTGCGTGGCAGACCTGCAAACTCTTTGCCAAGCGGGGCATTGACACCCTCCGCAAGAACAAACAGGACCTGGTAACGGACTTGTTCCAATGGGATACCCAGCAACTGCAGGAGCTGGATGTGTCTGCTGAGGTAGACGCTGACCCATCTGACTCAAGGCAAGGGGAACCAGAGACTGAAACTCCTGACCGTACAGAGGTTGTGCATCCTGAGGGCCCTGCATCAACAGTTACGCAGGAGAATGTCAGTGTGGACCCCAATCCCAGAGTTTCTGAAAGTACTCGCCCGGAACTGGCCAGTACTGGACTGTCCGTTTGTACTGATCCGCTAATGCAGCAGGCATTACAAAAGCTGATGGACACTGACCTGGACAAGTACCTGCAGTACATGCGTGAGGAGCGCCAAATGCGGGAGCGAGAACGGGAGCGCCAACGACAGCATGAGCTAAACATGGCAAAAGTGCAACAGGCCAGCCGGAGTTCACCGCCCAGCCTCCCTGCTGAAGGAGCTGCAGCACCCGTAAGTGCAAAATTTAAATTTGCTAATATCGAGAAAGACACAGACATTGACTTGTTTTTGCGATCTTTCGAAAAAGCATGCCGTCAGTATCGTCTGTCCCAAGACCAGTGGGCCAGACATCTGACACCTTTGCTGCGCTACAAAGCGCTTGATGCCTTCGCAGAATTGCCTGCGGAGAAGGATAATGATTATGCTGCTATAAAAGACGCTATCATTACTAAGTACCAGCTGACGCCAGAAGCCTATCGGAAAAAGTTTAGGGCCTGGCAGAAAAAGTCTTCTGATTCGTACCGAGATGTGGCCAGCAGCTTGCTCACCACACTCCGCCAGTGGACGCTAGGCCTCACCAAAGGGTCTTATGGCGTCCTGGAGGACTTGATAGTCCTCGAACAATTTCTGAACATTTGCCCTGCTGATGTACGACAGTTTGTGTTAGAACGCAGGCCGGCTTCAGCCACTGTCGCTGCAGACCTTGCTGAGACTTTTGCAACTACCCGGGTGGCTGATACCCGCAGAACTGTCCCATCCAGCCAGAGAGGAGGTCAGCCCAATACCTCGGCAGACCCTCCTGCCCCTGTGAGCCGTCCGCCACAGAGGCCACCCAGCGCAGCTGCTGCACCCAGGCCTGCAGCGCCTGGAGAGGTCACCTGTCACTACTGCCGCCAGCCCGGACACATGAAATTCGACTGTCCGGAGCGGAGACAGACACCACCAGCACCTGGATCATCTGCATCACCTGCACCTCACCCACAGCAGAGGCAACCCGCCAGCGAACCACAGCCTGGATCATCAGATTTTGTCCTGTTTGCACGCGGACAGGAAATCCGCGACCGAACCGACCAGCAGCAACTTGTTAGAGTGAACGGCAAAGTTGTCACCGGATTTCGAGACACCGGAGCTGACATCACGTTAGTTCACTCACATCTTGTGCCAAAGGAGAGCATCAGCTCCAGCCGATCCCTTGCCCTTACTGGAGTAGAGGGCACCCTTTTCCACATAGCCCACGCAAAAGTGAAGCTGGATTGGGGAGTGGGAGGAGTCCAAGAACGGGTTGTTGGGGTTATGAAGGATCTCCCAGTCCCTGTGTTGCTAGGGACTGATTTGGGCAAGCTTGTGTCCTACTATGAACCTGCCACGACCGCCTTGTCGCTCACGGAAGGAGACGGACTCTCCACCCACCACCAGGTACTTTATACACTTGGGGGAGCACCAGGGGGAGGTGGGTTGAATGTGCCCAGTTCAAGGGTACCAGGTTCAATAGTGCCTGCTTCAAAGGCACCTGAGTTTGATGTACAGACTGTCTGTTGTGATGATGCTGTAACTGTACCTGAGTTTACTGTACAACCTGTCTGTAATGAAAAAATGTCTATACCTGTCAATGTCATTACTGCATGCAACGATGATTTGAGTAATGTCCGTCTGTGCCATTCTGACAGTGTACCTGTGCTAGCAGTACCGCGCAGCTGCACTGCTCAGAACCCGAGCTCAGAACAGGTGGAGGGGGTTCCGGCCTACTCCCCCTCCTCTGACCGCAGGGATGAGACCTTTCAGCCGCTGGCCTCGTGTGACATGAGCCAGTTGGCTGAAACTGACAGCGCCATATTCTCAGCCGCACTACAAAGTGACCCGAGCCTGGAGGTGCTCAGGCAGCAAGCCGCTGAGCCCCTCGCAGACGGGGCCGCTTTCAAGGTGTACTGGGAAGGTGGGAGACTGTACAGTGAGTCTGTACAGCCCCCTACAGGTAGATCCCACGCGGATACCAAGTGGCTTGTGGTCCCGAGTGCGTTCAGGGGACATGTGCTGAAATCCGCACATGGTAATCCTCTGACAGGGCACTCGGGTGTCCGCAAGACACTCGCCGGTATTCGGAAACAGTTTTATTGGCCCCGGATGAACAGGGATGTAGCCAACTACTGCAGGGCATGTGCCGTCTGTCAGGAGCTGGGAAGGTCCAGGGATTCCCGCGGGGTTCCCTTAGGTCCACAGCCACTCCGCAGGGGAACCCTGCGTGGGCTGGCTGTTGACCTAACCAACCCACTGCCCGTTGTCAGCAGTCCCGGCAGACACCACGTCCGACTGCAGTGGCGCAAACGCCCTGTCCAGAACGGTCCATGTTGGGTCAACCCTGAGGGTAGCAGACCGCGACCGGTCCAGGGGAACCGAGCCACAGGCTCCAATAGGTTTTCCCGCCGTACCGGCAACTCGAGGCCCGTCAGCCAGGTTAGCGGCGCCGCCACACATCTTGCGGATGAGTGGCTAAGCCACGGACAAGGGGGAGGGCTGTCACGGACGATTGCGGGGACGCAGGCGCGCCCTGGAACCGCCCGTGAAGAAAAGAACGATCGCACTCGATCCCTGCATCGATTGCGCTTCAAAACGATACAATGTGGGTTGAGTGTGTAGGGACAGCTGAAGTCCTTTTCTTAGCAAAGAGAGCACCATTCCAAAGGCTGGATGGCTCTTTTGATATGCTAATGAGCCTGAGCCTAATCTGCCCCAGAGAGTCCCTGGCTTCAAGCTGTGCTGATGGCCCATCCATCAGGTATAAGGTGACAAGCACCATGGCAGGAGCAATCTAGTTGGGCTAAAAGCCAGACCCACTGGCTCATTCCCAGCAGGGGAGGCGACACCTCGCTGGCTGCTCCAAACTTCAAAGAGCCTTTGCCTGGGAATAACCTGAGTCTCATAGCAAATCCATAACTTCCCAGATCTGTCATATTTCTGGGGTTCCTGAGATGGCAGCTTCACCAAACGTGGGGGAAGTGTAGCATGAGCCCCGGTGCTGGTTCTGAGGAAGTTTCAGAACCTTCGGAGGTAAGGACTGCCAGCTAGGCAGTTTCAAAGTGCCTGATGATACCACAGGGGTCCCACCCCTCATGTCTGGTATCAGGGCGCTGGGTAAATCGAGACAGACCTGAAAATGTTAATAAATCTGCCCTGACCTGTACGGTTCTGTGAGATAGAGCCCATATATGGGTAGATATGATTTCTAGCCCCAGTACAAGGGGAGGGCTCATCTCATCTTTGAAGGGGGTGTATGGCTCCCCGCCCTCACTCCCTCCTACTGAAGCAGGGGCATAAGAATGGCAGAGGACCCAAACTCAGTGTCCTCCACACTGAACCATCTTGCACTCATCAGATGCCAGCTTGAGGATATGCTGGCATCCACCTGGTCTGAACTCTGAACTCTGGACTTTGAAACCAAGAACTTTATGATTCTTCCCACAATAAGGACATCTTTCCAGGAACTAAGTATTTTTCTCCCTTCTTTTATTTTTCATACTGGCTATTACTGTTTTAATAATTGTTGATTTCCATAATTGTCTGTATATATTAATTATTTATATTGCGTGAATAAACGACTTTCCCCAAGTCATTCACTGTTTCGCTACCCTGCTTATCAGCACACACAGAAATGATCCCGGGTCTCTGAAGATACGCTACTGTTTGTTTGTTGTTGGCTAGACAGAATAACGTGTGTTTAACCGTTTTATTCGCAGGATTAGTCAGTCAGTTAGTGGGCTCCACGGTCCCATGATAACCGCGGTGGTGGCAGTTTACTCTGAACCAGTAGGTGAAGTTGTAATCACCCGTGTCTCACAGGCTCCCTTCTGAGTTGTCTGCGGCCAATTCTTAACGGTTCCTGCGCATTGACTGCGACCAGAGTTCGCACGATCTGTGCGCTGGCACCGTTTAGAAGGCTAAGTGCGGTCAGCCACGAGGGCTCCTGTGACATGTGCCCCCTGGAAAGGTAACCAGGAATAGGTGCCCCCAGTATAGGTAGCCTGGTATATGTGCCCCTGGAAAGGTAACCAGGAATAGGTGCCCTCAGTATAGGTAGCCTGATGTATGTGCCCCTTGGAAAGGTAACCAGGATTAGGTGCCCCCAGTATAGGTAGCCTGGTATATGTGCTCCCTGGAAAGGTAACCAGGAATAGGTGCCCCCAGTATAGGTAGCCTGGTATATGTGCCCCCTGGAAAGGTAACCAGGAATAGGTGCCCCCAGTATAGGTAGCCTGGTATATGTGCCCCCTGGAAAGGTAACCAGGAATAGGTGCCCCCAGTATAGGTAGCCTGGTATATGTGCCCCCTGGAAAGGTATCCAGGAATAGCTGCCCCCAGTATAGGTAGCCTGGTATATGTGCCCCCTGGAAAGGTAACCAGGAATAGGTGCCCTCAGTATAGGTAGCCTGGTATATGTGCCCCCTGGAAAGGTAACCAGGAACAGGTGCCCTCAGTATAGGTAGCCTGGTATATGTGCCCCCTGTAAAGGTAACCAGGAATAGGTGCCCCCAGTATAGGTAGCCTGGTATATGTGCCCCCTGGAAAGGTAACCAGGAATAGGTGCCCCCAGTATAGGTAGCCTGGTATATTTGCCCCCTGGAAAGGTATCCAGGAATAGCTGCCCCCAGTATAGGTAGCCTGGTATATGTGCCCCCTGGAAAGGTAACCAGGAATAGGTGCCCCCAGTATAGGTAGCCTGGTATATGTGCCCCCTGGAAAGGTATCCAGGAATAGGTGCCCACAGTATAGGTAGCCTGGTATATGTGCCCCCTGGAAAGGTAACCAGGAACAGGTGCCCTCAGTATAGGTAGCCTGGTATATGTGCCCCCTGGAAAGGTAACCAGGAATAGGTGCCCCCAGTATAGGTAGCCTGGTATATGTGCCCCCTGGAAAGGTATCCAGGAATAGGTGCCCTCAGTATAGGTAGCCTGGTATATGTGCCCCCTGGAAAGGTAACCAGGAACAGGTGCCCTCAGTATAGGTAGCCCGGTATATGTGCCCCCTGGAAAGGTACCCAGGAAAAGGTGTCCACAGTATAAGTAGCCTGGTATATGTGCCCCCTGGAAAGGTACCCAGGAAAAGGTGCCCACAGTATAGGTAGCCTGGTATATGTGCCCCCTGGAAAGGTAACCAGGAATAGGTGCCCACGGTATAGGTAGCCTGGTATATGTGCCCCCTGGAAAGGTAACCAGGAATAGGTGCCCCCAGTATAGGTAGCCTGGTATATGTGCCCCCTGGAAAGGTATCCAGGAATAGGTGCCCACAGTATAGGTAGCCTGGTATATGTGCCCCCTGGAAAGGTAACCAGGAATAGGTGCCCTCAGTATAGGTAGCCTGGTATATGTGCCCCCTGGAAAGGTATCCAGGAATAGGTGCCCACAGTATAGGTAGCCTGGTATATGTGCCCCCTGGAAAGGTAACCAGGAACAGGTGCTCTCAGTATAGGTAGCCTGGTATATGTGCCCCCTGGAAAGGTATCCAGAAATAGGTGCCCCCAGTATAGGCAGCCTGGTATATGTGCCCCCTGGAAAGGTATCCAGGAATAGGTGGCCACAGTATAGGTAGCCTGGTATATGTGCCCCCTGGAAAGGTAACCAGGAATAGTTGCCCCCAGTATAGGTAGCCTGGTATATGTGCCCCCTGGAAAGGTAACCAGGAATAGGTGCCCACAGTATAGGGAGCCTGGTATATGTGCCCCCTGGAAAGGTAACCAGGAATAGGTGCCCCCAGTATAGGTAGCCTGGTATATGTGCCCCCTGGAAAGGTAACCAGGAATAGGTGGCCACAGTATAGGGAGCCTGGTATATGTGCCCCCTAGAGAGGTAACCAGGAATAGGTGGCCACAGTATAGGTAGCCTGGTATATGTGCCCCCTGGAAAGGTAACCAGGAATAGGTGCCCCCAGTATAGGTAGCCTGGTATATGTGCCCCCTGGAAAACTATCCAGGAATAGGTGCCCCCAGTATTGGTAGCCTGGTATATGTGCCCCCTGGAAAGGTAACCAGGAATAGGTGCCCCCAGTATAGGCAGCCTGGTATATGTGCCCCCTGGAAAGGTATCCAGGAATAGGTGCCCACAGTATAGGTAGCCTGGTATATGTGCCCCCTGGAAAGGTATCCAGGAATAGGTGCCCCCAGTATAGGTAGCCTGGTATATGTGCCCCCTGGAAAGGTATCCAGGAATAGGTGCCCCCAGTATAGGTAGCCTGGTATTTGTGCCCCCTGGAAAGGTAACCAGGAATAGGTGGCCACAGTATAGGTAGCCTGGTATATGTGCCCCCTGGAAAGGTATCCAGGAATAGGTGCCCACAGTATAGGTAGCCTGGTATATGTGCCCCCTGGAAAGGTAACCAGGAATAGGTGCCCCCAGTATAGGTAGCCTGGTATTTGTGCCCCCTGGAAAGGTAACCAGGAATAGGTGGCCACAGTATAGGTAGCCTGGTATATGTGCCCCCTGGAAAGGTAACCAGGAATAGGTGCCCCCAGTATAGGTAGCCTGGTATATGTGCCCCCTGGAAAGGTAACCAGGAGTAGGTGCCCACAATATAGGTAGCCTGGTATATGTGCCCCCTGGAAAGGTATCCAGGAATAGGTGCCCACAGTATAGGTAGCCTGGTATATGTGCCCCCTGGAAAGGTAACCAGGAACAGGTGCCCACAGTATAGGTAGCCTGGTATATGTGCCTCCTGGAAAGGTAACCAGGAATAGGTGCCCCCAGTATAGGTAGCCTGGTATATGTGCCCACTGGAAAGGTAACCAGGAATAGGTGCCCCCAGTATAGGTAGTAGTAACCTAGCTGACATCCAGGAGGAAATAGTTGAGAGACATGAGGAGACCTTGTCTATGGTGGTGGAGGAGAGATCAGGGGTTTGGAGGTAAGTCTGAGTGTTGTCTGCATAAAGGTGGTATTTGAAGCCCAGAGAGGAGATGAGTTTGCCAATTGAGGAAGTGTATATGGAGAACAGAAGGGGGCCTAGAACAGAGCCCTGGGGGACCCCAATTGAGAGGGGGCAGGGGGTGGAGAAGGTTATATATAAAGGTGAGGTATAATAAGGTATATGCTGTACAGAGGTAAGGTATAAGTTATATGGTATATAGACGTAAGGCATAATGTATAATAAGGTATATAGATATATAATAATAAGGTATATGCTATATATAGAGGTAAGGTATAATATATTATAAGGTATATAGATATATAATAATAAGGTATATGCTATATAGAGGTAAGGTATAAGGTATATGCTATATAGAGGTAAGGTATAAGGTATATGGTATATAGAGGTAAGGCATAATGTATAATAAGGTATGTGCTATATAGAGGTAAGGTATAAGGTATATGGTATATAGAGGTAAGGCATAATGTATAATAAGGTATATGCTATATAGAGGTAAGGTATAAGGTATATGGTATATAGAGGTAAGGCATAATGTATAATAAGGTATATGCTATATAGAGGTAAGGTATAAGTTATATGGTATATAGAGGTAAGGCATAATGTATAATAAGGTATATGCTATATAGAGGTAAGGTATAAGGTATATGCTATATAGAGGTAAGGCATAATGTATAATAAGGTATGTGCTATATAGAGGTAAGGTATAAGGTATATGGTATATAGAGGTAAGGCATAATGTATAATAAGGTATATGCTATATAGAGGTAAGGTATAAGGTATATGGTATATAGAGGTAAGGCATAATGTATAATAAGGTATGTGCTATATAGAGGTAAGGTATAAGGTATATGGTATATAGAGGTAAGGCATAATGTATAATAAGGTATGTGCTATATAGAGGTAAGGTATAAGGTATATGGTATATAGAGGTAAGGCATAATGTATAATAAGGTATGTGCTATATAGAGGTAAGGTATAAGGTATATGGTATATAGAGGTAAGGCATAATGTATAATAAGGTATATGCTATATAGAGGTAAGGTATAAGGTATATGGTATATAGAGGTAAGGCATAATGTATAATAAGGTATGTGCTATATAGAGGTAAGGTATAAGGTATATGGTATATAGAGGTAAGGTATAAGGTATATGCTATATAGAGGTAAGATATAAGGTATATGCTATATAGAGGTAAGGCATAATGTATAATAAGGTATATGCTATATAGAGGTAAGGTATAAGGTATATGGTATATAGAGGTAAGGCATAATGTATAATAAGGTATGTGCTATATAGAGGTAAGGTATAAGGTATATGGTATATAGAGGTAAGGTATAAGGTATATGCTATATAGAGGTAAGGCATAATGTATAATAAGGTATATGCTATATAGAGGTAAGGTATAAGGTATATGCTATATAGAGGTAAGGCATAATGTATAATAAGGTATATGCTATATAGAGGTAAGGTATAAGGTATATGGTATATAGAGGTAAGGCATAATGTATAATAAGGTATGTGCTATATAGAGGTAAGGTATAAGGTATATGGTATATAGAGGTAAGGCATAATGTATAATAAGGTATGTGCTATATAGAGGTAAGGTATATGGTATATAGAGGTAAGGCATAATGGGCCTGATTCACAAAGCGGTGCTAACAGTTAGCACCCTGGTGAAAAGCCCTTTATCATGCCTAAACTCAGTTTAGGCATGATAAGTTTAGGTGTGATAAGTTTAGGTGTGATAAGTTTAGGCATGATAAGTTTAGGTGTGATAAGTTTAGGCATGATAAGTTTAAGCGCCAACTGCGTTAGCACCACAGTGCACAGCTGATCAAAAGTTTTACGCTAGCAAAGACTGGTGCACTTCGTATAAAGTTTAATGGCTCTGTTTTGTGCGCGGGACTTTGCAAGCGATCTAAACTTATCTAAACTTAGCATGCCTAAACTTATCACACCTAAACTTATCATGCCTAAACTTATCACGCCTAAACTGGCTGTTCACCGGCGTGGTGCAATGGTTATCATGCCTAAAGTCTCTAACTGGGTTAGCACCGCTTTGTGAATCGAGCCCTAGGTGTGATAAGTTTAGGCATGATAAGTTTAGGCATGATAAGTTTAAGCGCCAACTGCGTTAGCACCGCAGTGCACAGCTGATCAAAAGTTTTACGCTAGCAAAGACTGGTGCACTTTGTATAAAGTTTAATGGCGCTGCTTTGCGTGCGGGACTTTGCAAGCGATCTAAACTTATCTAAACTTAGCATGCCTAAACTTATCACACCTAAACTTATCACACCTAAACTTATCACGCCTAAACTGGCTTTTCACCAGCATGGTGCAATGGTTATCATGCCTAAAGTCTTTTAGGCATGCTAACTGGGTTAGCACCGCTTTGTGAATCGAGCCCCATGTATAATAAGGTATGTGCTATATAGAGGTAAGGTATAAGGTATATGGTATATAGAGGTAAGGCATAATGTATAATAAGGTATATGCTATATAGAGGTAAGGTATAAGGTATATGGTATATAGAGGTAAGGCATAATGTATAATAAGGTATGTGCTATATAGAGGTAAGGTATAAGGTATATGGTATATAGAGGTAAGGCATAATGTATAATAAGGTATATGCTATATAGAGGTAAGGTATAAGGTATATGCTATATAGAGGTAAGGCATAATGTATAATAAGGTATATGCTATATAGAGGTAAGGTATAAGGTATATGGTATATAGAGGTAAGGCATAATGTATAATAAGGTATATGCTATATAGAGGTAAGGTATAAGGTATATGGTATATAGAGGTAAGGCATAATATATAATAAGGTATATAGATATATAATAATAAGGTATATGCTATATAGAGGTAAGGCATAATATATAATAAGGTATATAGATATATAATAATAAGGTATATGCTATATAGAGGTAAGGCATAATATATAATAAGGTATATAGATATATAATAATAAGGTATATGCTATATAGAGGTAAGGCATAATGTATAATAAGGTATATGCTATATAGAGGTAAGGTATAAGATATATGGTATATAGAGGTAAGGCATCCTACCTAATAAAAGCTAACTGTCGCTGCGTCCAGCAGTTCTGTCCCTGTGTCCCAGGATTTTTGTTACTGCGCATGTGCACAGTAACTGACAGCTGGGACCAGTGAGATGGACAGGCGAGCGAGGTGGGCGGGTGTGGGTGGAGCGAAGTGGGCGGGTGTGGGTGGAGCGAGGTGGGCGGCTGCGGGCGAGAGAGGTGGGTGGGTGCAGGCGCGTGCATGTGTCGGGCGCGCCGGGCGAGCGTTCAGCGTTGCGGTTCCGTGTGCAGGGTTCATGCGCACTGGCGCCGGCGGCCGTAGACCTATAGCCCGTTTTTAAACGGTCTAGGTCTACTCCTGCTGTGTGTAAATATGTTGTTGTTGTTTTTTTGTTCCTCTCTGCAACCTGCCTGTCACTGCCTTTTATGTTGCTGATTGCCTGGGGGCAGTGGCGTAGCTAAGGAGTTGTGGGCCCCGATGCAAGTTTTACATGGGGCCCCCCCCAAGCACTCTATACATAACAATTGATTTGGCGCACCAAAACCTGCCAAAGACAACCACAGAGTCAGAGGTGCAAGAAAGAGATGGGGAACAGTGTTTTAAGGATTACTACTATTCAAAGCATCTATAAAAATGATTATAACCAGCACAGAACCAACAGAGAGCTAATACTGTGATGAAGGGAGGGCCATTCGCGGCCCCTCTGGCCCAAGGGCCCTGATGCGGTCGCTACGTCTGCACCCCCTATTGCTACGCCCCTGCCCGGGGGAGGAGGGAGAAAGTGGGGTTTGAAGAGTTGTGTGTAAAGCAGGGATTTCTTTCTTACTTCTTTAAAGTGGACCTGGACTCTTGCTCAGCACAGAAGAAAAACAGAGAAATACACCCTGTATGTATTTAGAGAGTTTTACTCGGTTTAATCCCCCCTCATCTGTGACTAATAAGAAGTTGTAATTTGATTCCTCAGCTGTGTCATCTGACTGCCACAGCAGATAAGGCACATACATTAGTTCTGTGTATGTATTGGGAATAGTGCAGAAACTTACCACACCTCCCTTGCCCCTAATTCTATCTGTAAACTGGCTCCTTCCTGAGTCCTGGTTAGCGCAGGCGCAATATGTCCGCGTGAGGACACACGCACTCCTGCCCAAGCGGAATATTTCTGTGTCAGTGGGCGTTGGCGTAGGGTACGTCTTCCCAGGAGTGCGTGCATGCGCCCGCGGACATCCTGCATTGACCCTGCTGACCAGAACTCAGGAACGGACCATTACAGATAGCAGACATCAGGGCAAGGGACGTTTCTGCACTACTCCCCTACCCACACAGGGCGTCATTTTTGCAGAGTTGGGACAGGCGCTGGAGAAGTGGCAGGAAGTGGGGAAAAAGGATGACAGCAGTAATTAGCACTGTTACAGGTGGCTGGATGTGATGGAAACACAGAATATGAACAGACAGGTCTAGGACGGGTGACAAGTGGCTGGGTGTGAGGTTGAGGGAGGAGACAAATGGTAGGATGTGAGGATGAGGCAGGGTGTAGTGCTGGCATAGGTGGCAGAGAAGATTAAAAATGTGAGCATGATGCAGGAAACCGTACTATGTCATGTGGCTGGGCAAGAAGGTGAAGCAGGAGACAGAGCTGAGAAAGGTGACTGGCAGGATAAGGCATTAGACAGAGTGACCTGAGATGTTGGGGAGGTGGGATTAGAGGGTTGTAGTCCTGAATTATGTGGGGCTTCTTGCTTCTGCATTCTATCAGGTTTTTGCTGTAGTTACAATTTTCTCCAGGTTGCTCCTGTCCTTTCTGAAAGATCTGGCAACTGTACGTCTCCTTAGTCTCACTCCTGTGGCTTGGAGTGTTCAGCACATGCACAGTCTTTGTGAACTGTGCAAGCACAGAATGCTCCCGTCTGCAAGAGTGCAATCACTGCGCCTGTGTGAGGTCTGGCACGCCTGTGCATAAAGCCATTTAGCTTAATGCTCATTAGTGTTGGGCGAACATCTAGATGTTCGGGTTCGGGCCGAACAGGCCGAACATGGCCGCGATGTTCGGGTGTTCGACCCGAACTCCGAACATAATGGAAGTCAATGGGGACCCGAACTTTTGTGCTTTGTAAAGCCTCCTTACATGCTACATACCCCAAATTTACAGGGTATGTGCACCTTGGGAGTGGGTACAAGAGGAAAAAAAATTTAGCAAAAAGAGCTTATAGTTTTTGAGAAAATCGATTTTAAAGTTTCAAAGGGAAAACTGTCTTTTAAATGCGGGAAATGTCTGTTTTCTTTGCACAGGTAACATGCTTTTTGTCGGCATGCAGTCATAAATGTAATACATATAAGAGGTTCCAGGAAAAGGGACCGGTAACGCTAACCCAGCAGCAGCACACGTGATGGAACAGGAGGAGGGTGGCGCAGGAGGAGAAGGCCACGCTTTGAGACACAACAACCCAGGCCTTGCATGAGGACAAGAAGCGTGCGGATAGCAATTTGCATTTTGTCGGCATGCAGTCATAAATGTAATACAGATGAGAGGTTCAATAAACAGGGACCGGAAACGCTAACCCATCACAGATGTTCATTGTTCATGTTACTTGGTTGGGGTCCGGGAGTGTTGCGTAGTCGTTTCCAATCCAGGATTGATTCATTTTAATTTGAGTCAGACGGTCTGCATTTTCTGTGGAGAGGCGGATACGCCGATCTGTGACGATGCCTCCGGCAGCACTGAAACAGCGTTCCGACATAACGCTGGCTGCCGGGCAAGCCAGCACCTCTATTGCGTACATTGCCAGTTTGTGCCAGGTGTCTAGCTTCGATACCCAATAGTTGAAGGGTGCAGATGGATTGTTCAACACAGCTACGCCATCTGACATGTAGTCCTTGACCATCTTCTCCAGGCGATCGGTGTTGGAGGTGGATCTGCACGCTTGCTGTTCTGTGTGCTGCTGCATGGGTGTCAGAAAATTTTCCCACTCCAAGGACACTGCCGATACCATTCCCTTTTGGGCACTAGCTGCGGCTTGTGTTGTTTGCTGCCCTCCTGGTCGTCCTGGGTTTGCGGAAGTCAGTCTGTCGGCGTACAACTGGCTAGAGGAGGGGGAGGATGTCAATCTCCTCTCTAAAGTCTCCACAAGGGCCTGCTGGTATTCTTCCATTTTGACCTGTCTGGCTCTTTCTTCAAGCAGTTTTGGAACATTGTGTTTGTACCGTGGATCCAGAAGGGTATAAACCCAGTAATTGGTGTTGTCCAGAATGCGCACAATGCGTGGGCCGCGTTCAATGCAGTCCTAGGCCGAAGAGGTCATAGCCTAGGGTCACAAAACCTGTTTATTTGGGCAATTTCAATGGTGGCGAGTCTGACGTACATAAATCTCAGCCATGGCCGTTAGCAACGTCTGAATCTCACGAAATGTCTCATGCAGGTAGAAGACATATTGTTAGACTTGGGCTCCAAAGATGGGTTCCCTACATCTCTGCAAACCAGAGTTACAGGGCTCCAAATGTGGTAAAATCCCCCATAGGCTTTCATTGGGCCTCCTATTTACAGTTCCAAAATCTCACATCTTTTCAAAGGGCAATTACTCAGCAGTGGCAAATTTTCTAGCATTGTAGGGACCCTTAGGGGGAACATGACTGGTGAGTTTCGGGCCCCTAGGCCGAAGAGGTCATAGCCTAGGGTCACAAAAACCTGTTTATTGGGGCTATTTCAATGGTAGTGATGGTGACGTACATAAATCGCAGCAATGGCCGTTAGCAAAGTCTGAATCTCACGAAATGTCTCATGCAGGTAGAAGACATATTGTTAGACTTGGATTCCAAAGATGGGGTCCCTACATCTCTGCAAACCAGAGTTACAGGGGTCCAAAATTGGTAAAATCCCCCATAGGATTTCATTGGCTCCCTATTTCACTTTCCAAAATCTCACATCTTTTCAAAGGGCAATGGCTCAGCAGTACCAAATTTTCTAGCATTGTAGGGACCCTTAGGGGGAACATGACTGGTGAGTTTCGGGCCCCTAGGCCGAAGAGGTCATAGCCTAGGGTCACAAAAACCTGTTTATTTGGGCTATTTCAATGGTAGTGATGGTGACGTACATAAATCTCAGCCATGGCCGTTAGCAAAGTCTGAATCTCACGAAATGTCTCATGCAGGTAGAAGACATATTGTTAGACTTGGATTCCAAAGATGGGGTCCCTACATCTCTGCAAACCAGAGTTACAGGGGTCCAAAATTGGTAAAATCCCCCATAGGATTTCATTGGCTCCCTATTTCACTTTCCAAAATCTCACATCTTTTCAAAGGGCAATGGCTCAGCAGTACCAAATTTTCTAGCATTGTAGGGACCCTTAGGGGGAACATGACTGGTGAGTTTCGGGCCCCTAGGCCAAAGAGGTCATAGCCTAGGCTCACAAAAACCTGTTTATTGGGGCTATTTCAATGGTAGTGATGGTGACGTACATAAATCGCAGCAATGGCCGTTAGCAAAGTCTGAATCTCACGAAATGTCTCATGCAGGTAGAAGACATATTGTTAGACTTGGATTCCAAAGATGGGGTCCCTACATCTCTGCAAACCAGAGTTACAGGGGTCCAAAATTGGTAAAATCCCCCATAGGCTTTCATTGGGCCTCCTATTTACCGTTCCAAAATCTCACACCATTTCAAAGGGCAATGGCTCAGCAGTGGCAAAACTCACCAGTCATGATCCCCCTAAGGGTCCCTACAATGCTAGAAAATTTGGTACTGCTGAGCCATTGCCCTTTGAAAAGATGTGAGATTTTGGAAAGTGAAATAGGGAGCCAATGAAATCCTATGGGGGATTTTACCAATTTTGGACCCCTGTAACTCTGGTTTGCAGAGATGTAGGGACCCCATCTTTGGAATCCAAGTCTAACAATATGTCTTCTACCTGCATGAGACATTTCGTGAGATTCAGACTTTGCTAACGGCCATTGCTGAGATTTATGTACGCCACCATCACTACCATTGAAATAGCCCAAATAAACAGGTTTTTGTGACCCTAGGCTATGACCTCTTCGGCCTAGGGGCCCGAAACTCACCAGTCATGTTCCCCCTAAGGGTCCCTACAATGCTAGAAAATTTGGTACTGCTGAGCCATTGCCCTTTGAAAAGATGTGAGATTTTGGAAAGTGAAATAGGGAGCCAATGAAATCCTATGGGGGATTTTACCAATTTTGGACCCCTGTAACTCTGGTTTGCAGAGATGTAGGGACCCCATCTTTGGAATCCAAGTCTAACAATATCTCTTCTACCTGCATGAGACATTTCGTGAGATTCAGACGTTGCTAACGGCCATGGCTGAGATTTATGTACGCCACCATCACTACCATTGAAATAGCCCCAATAAACAGGTTTTTGTGACCCTAGGCTATGACCTCTTCGGCCTAGGGGCCCGAAACTCACCAGTCATGTTCCCCCTAAGGGTCCCTACAATGCTAGAAAATTTGCCACTGCTGAGTAATTGCCCTTTGAAAAGATGTGAGATTTTGGAACTGTAAATAGGAGGCCCAATGAAAGCCTATGGGGGATTTTACCAAATTTGGAGCCCTGTAACTCTGGTTTGCAGAGATGTAGGGAACCCATCTTTGGAGCCCAAGTCTAACAATATGTCTTCTACCTGCATGAGACATTTCGTGAGATTCAGACGTTGCTAACGGCCATTGCTGCGATTTATGTACGTCAGACTCGCCACCATTGAAATTGCCCAAATAAACAGGTTTTGTGACCCTAGGCTATGACCTCTTCGGCCTAGGACTGCATTGAACGCGGCCCACGCATTGTGCGCATTCTGGACAACACCAATTACTGGGTTTATACCCTTCTGGATCCACGGTACAAACACAATGTTCCAAAACTGCTTGAAGAAAGAGCCAGACAGGTCAAAATGGAAGAATACCAGCAGGCCCTTGTGGAGACTTTAGAGAGGAGATTGACATCCTCCCCCTCCTCTAGCCAGTTGTACGCCGACAGACTGACTTCCGCAAACCCAGGACGACCAGGAGGGCAGCAAACAACACAAGCCGCAGCTAGTGCCCAAAAGGGAATGGTATCGGCAGTGTCCTTGGAGTGGGAAAATTTTCTGACACCCATGCAGCAGCACACAGAACAGCAAGCGTGCAGATCCACCTCCAACACCGATCGCCTGGAGAAGATGGTCAAGGACTACATGTCAGATGGCGTAGCTGTGTTGAACAATCCATCTGCACCCTTCAACTATTGGGTATCGAAGCTAGACACCTGGCACAAACTGGCAATGTACGCAATAGAGGTGCTGGCTTGCCCGGCAGCCAGCGTTATGTCGGAACGCTGTTTCAGTGCTGCCGGAGGCATCGTCACAGATCGGCGGCGTATCCGCCTCTCCACAGAAAATGCAGACCGTCTGACTCAAATTAAAATGAATCAATCCTGGATTGGAAACGACTACGCAACACTCCCGGACCCCAACCAAGTAACATGAACAATGAACATCTGTGATGGGTTAGCGTTTCCGGTCCCTGTTTATTGAACCTCTCATCTGTATTACATTTATGACTGCATGCCGACAAAATGCAAATTGCTATCCGCACGCTTCTTGTCCTCATGCAAGGCCTGGGTTGTTGTGTCTCAAAGCGTGGCCTTCTCCTCCTGCGCCGCCCTCCTCCTGTTCCATCACGTGTGCTGCTGCTGGGTTAGCGTTACCGGTCCCTTTTCCTGGAACCTCTTATATGTATTACATTTATGACTGCATGCCGACAAAAAGCATGTTACCTGTGCAAAGAAAACAGACATTTCCCGCATTTAAAAGACAGTTTTCCCTTTGAAACTTTAAAATCGATTTTCTCAAAAACTATAAGCTCTTTTTGCTAATTTTTTTTTCCTCTTGTACCCACTCCCAAGGTGCACATACCCTGTAAATTTGGGGTATGTAGCATGTAAGGAGGCTTTACAAAGCACGAAAGTTCGGGTCCCCATTGACTTCCATTATGTTCGGAGTTCGGCCATGTTCGGCCCGAACCCGAACATCTAGATGTTCGCCCAACACTACACGTGACCCGTTCGGCCAATCACAGCGCTAGCCGAACGTTCGGGTAACGTTCGGCCATGCGCTCTTAGTTCGGCCATATGGCCGAACAGTTTGGCCGAACACCATCAGGTGTTCGGCCGAACCCGAACATCACCCGAACAGGGTGATGTTCTGCAGAACCCGAACAGTGGCGAACACTGTTCGCCCAACACTAATGCTCATGCATGGCTATACTCACGCAGGGGCAGTACGGCTGTGTTTGTGCATTAAGAGCAGTGTGGTGTGAAATTCAAGAGTCTCGGGGAGCGATGATGGTCTGGAGGAGGACACAAAAAGCCTCCGGAGGATCCAGAGGCTTCCCTTTTCTTAAATAGCTGTTTTTTAGGTCCCAATCTGCCTTGGGTTTGATGTAAGCCTCATCTACACAGTACATATTTACATCAGATAGACGGATCTATTAGATAGATCTAATAAGAAATTGCATCGTTTGTAGATGTCTAAATTGTTTCAGATTAATGTTGCGATAGATTTTGCTTTAAGTGCCCACAATCTATTGCAAAATCTAACGCAATCTGATTGGACCGGTTGGAAATTATTTAATAGAACTGTCTAATAGATCCGATCTGATGTAAAATTGTACCATTTAGATGAGACTTTAAACATTAGGCTTGTTTCATGGGGTGGGGTGGGTAAGGTTGTTTTTGAAATTCTGGTGAAACGGAAGAGACCTGGGGGGTGGGGGGTGGAGTTGTAATGGAGAGGGCCCCATCCAAGATTTCGCAGGGGGGCCCAGTGATTTCTAGTTACGCCCCTGTATACAGGTAAATAATGATGTATGGAGGGGATAGTCAGACTCTTACCTGGCGTGAGCAGGATGACGGACATTGTGATGAGCGAGCAGACGATCACGATGACCAGCAGAGCGATGGCGATTCCTTTCCAGTTCTTCTGCGCTGGCGTGCTGCTCGCCATCTCCTGGAGGCACAAGACACGGAGATATCAGTATGTTTATTGTCCGAATAAATTATTTACAGAAATGCATGAGATCCCCAGTACAGGCCTGCTAGCCCCGCCCTCCAGGGGTGGTAACAGCAGAGAGGCAACTGGCAAATGTGCAAGCTCCTCCCTGGTTACCAAACCGCTAGCCCCGCCCTCCAGGGGTGGTAACAGCAGGGAGGCAACTGGCAAATGTGCAAGCTCCTCCCTGGTTACCAGCCCGCTAGCCCCGCCCTCCAGGGGGTGGTAACAGCAGAGAGGCAACTGGCAAATGTGCAAGCTCCTCCCTGGTTACCAACCCGCTAGCCCCGCCTTCCAGGGGTGGTAACAGCAGAGAGGCAACTGGCAAATGTGCAAGCTCCTCCCTGGTTACCAAACCGCTAGCCCCGCCCTCCAGGGGTGGTAACAGCAGGGAGGCAACTGGCAAATGTGCAAGCTCCTCCCTGGTTACCAGCCCGCTAGCCCCGCCCTCCAGGGGGTGGTAACAGCAGAGAGGCAACTGGCAAATGTGCAAGCTCCTCCCTGGTTACCAACCCGCTAGCCCCGCCTTCCAGGGGTGGTAACAGCAGAGAGGCAACTGGCAAATGTGCAAGCTCCTCCCTGGTTACCAGCCCGCTAGCCCCGCCTTCCAGGGGTGGTAACAGCAGAGAGGCAACTGGCAAATGTGCAAGCTCCTCCCTGGTTACCAGCCCGCTAGCCCCGCCTTCCAGGGGGTGGTAACAGCAGGGAGGCAACTGGCAAATGTGCAAGCTTCTCCCTGGTTACCAACCCGCTAGCCCCGCCTTCCAGGGGTGGTAACAGCAGAGAGGCAACTGGCAAATGTGCAAGCTCCTCCCTGGTTACCAGCCCGCTAGCCCCGCCTTCCAGGGGTGGTAACAGCAGAGAGGCAACTGGCAAATGTGCAAGCTCCTCCCTGGTTACCAACCCGCTAGCCCCGCCTTCCAGGGGTGGTAACAGCAGGGAGGCAACTGGCAAATGTGCAAGCTCCTCCCTGGTTACCAACCCGCTAGCCCCGCCTTCCAGGGGTGGTAACAGCAGGGAGGCAACTGGCAAATGTGCAAGCTCCTCCCTGGTTACCAACCCGCTAGCCCCGCCTTCCAGGGGTGGTAACAGCAGAGAGGCAACTGGAAAATGTGCAAGCTCCTCCCTGGTTACCAGCCCGCTAGCCCCGCCTTCCAGGGGGTGGTAACAGCAGGGAGGCAACTGGCAAATGTGCAAGCTTCTCCCTGGTTACCAACCCGCTAGCCCCGCCTTCTAGGGGTGGTAACAGCAGAGAGGCAACTGGCAAATGTGCAAGCTCCTCCCTGGTTACCAGCCCGCTAGCCCCGCCTTCCAGGGGTGGTAACAGCAGAGAGGCAACTGGCAAATGTGCAAGCTCCTCCCTGGTTACCAGCCCGCTAGCCCCGTCTTCCAGTGGGTGGTAACAGCAGGGAGGCAACTGGCAAATGTGCAAGCTCCTCCCTGGTTACCAACCCGCTAGCCCCGCCTTCCCGGGGTGGTAACAGCAGGGAGGCAACTGGCAAATGTGCAAGCTCCTCCTTGGTTACCAACCCGCTAGCCCCGCCTTCCAGGGGGTGGTAACAGCAGGGAGGCAACTGGCAAATGTGCAAGCTCCTCCCTGGTTACCAACCCGCTAGCTCCGCCTTCCAGGGGTGGTAACAGCAGGGAGGCAACTGGCAAATGTGCAAGCTCCTCCCTGGTTACCAACCCGCTAGCCCCGCCTTCCAGGGGTGGTAACAGCAGGGAGGCAACTGGCAAATGTGCAAGCTCCTCCCTGATTACCAACCCGCTAGCCCCGCCTTCCAGGGGGTGGTAACAGCAGGGAGGCAACTGGCAAATGTGCAAGCTCCTCCCTGGTTACCAGCCCGCTAGCCCCGCCTTCCAGGGGGTGGTAACAGCAGGGAGGCAACTGGCAAATGTGCAAGCTCCTCCCTGGTTACCAGCCCACTAGCCCCGCCTTCCAGGGGTGGTAACAGCAGGGAGGCAACTGGCAAATGTGCAAGCTCCTCCCTCGTTACCAGCCCGCTAGCCCCGCCTTCCAGGGGGTGGTAACAGCAGGGAGGCAACTGGCAAATGTGCAAGCTCCTCCCTGGTTACCAGCCCGCTTGCCCCGCCTTCAAGGGGGTGGTAACAGCAGGGAGGCAACTGGCAAATGTGCAAGCTCCTCCCTGGTTACCAACCCGCTAGCCCCGCCTTCCAGGGGTGGTAACAGCAGAGAGGCAACTGGCAAATGTGCAAGCTCCTCCCTGGTAACCAGCCCGCTTGCCCCGCCTTCCAGGGGTGGTAACAGCAGAGAGGCAACTGGCAAATGTGCAAGCTCCTCCCTGGTTACCAACCCGCTAGCCCCACCTTCCAGGGGTGGTAACAGCAGAGAGGCAACTGGCAAATGTGCAAGCTCCTCCCTGGTTACCAGCCCGCTAGCCCCGCCTTCCAGGGGGTGGTAACAGCAGAGAGGCAACTGGCAAATGTGCAAGCTCCTCCCTGGTTACCAGCCCGCTAGCCCCGCCTTCCAGGGGAGGTAACAGCAGAGAGGCAACTGGCAAATGTGCAAGCTCCTCCCTGGTTACCAGCCCACTAGCCCCGCCTTCCAGGGGGTGGTAACAGCAGGGAGGCAACTGGCAAATGTGCAAGCTCCTCCCTGGTTACCAGCCCACTAGCCCCGCCTTCCAGGGGAGGTAACAGCAGAGAGGCAACTGGCAAATGTGCAAGCTCCTCCCTGGTTACCAGCCCGCTAGCCGCGCCTCCCAGGGGTGGTAACAGCATAGAGACACCTGGCAAGGGGGCGAGCTCTTCTCCAGCCCGCTAACCCTGCCCTCCAGGGGGAGGTAACAGCATAGAGACACCTGGCAAGGGGGCGAGCTCTTCTCCAGCCTGCTAGCCATGGGAAATATCATCCAAGCTGGTTAGGAAACCCCCTTTACCCCCCCCCCCCCAGAAATGTGACAAAAATTAGTGGGGGGGGGGGGGTTCTTTGTTGTTTAATCTCCCTAACGATGCTGGCATCCTCTGGCAAATTCTTCATGTTTCAAGTGCCAGGCCTTACATAGGAGCAAACTAGGCTATAACTCAGGGCCTGAAAACCTGTAGAGGCCCCCAAGTCTACCCCATTTCCGGTCATAACTATTGGGGTGTGGTAGTGTAGGGTGTAATGATGACCAGGGATTGCAGAGCGCACAGAGTAATCACGTATCCAGTCATTCTGATCTTTCTTCTTCTTTACATTTCCTAATGTTCCCTAACTGATCTCGGGTGAAAACTAGAAAACTCCAGAAGAGAATTCCCACCATGTATAGTAGGTCTGTAATAAACCTGTCATGCTCTCCACAAGCAAGGTGTCTAAAAAGGGCCCAGTTCTTTGTAGTTTCACATGGGTGGTTGTAATGATCAGTGTAGCAACACACATGTCTGATTATTGTGTGATCTGCAGAATCACCAATAATACAGACTCTATACCTGATTATGTGTGATCTGCCGAATCACCAATAATACAGACTCTATACCTGATTATGTGTGATCTGCCGAATCACCAATAATACAGACTCTATACCTGATTATGTGTGATCTGCCGAATCACCAATAATACAGACTCTATACCTGATTATGTGTGATCTGCAGAATCACCAATAATACAGACTCTATACCTGATTATTGTGTGATCTGCAGAATCACCAATAATACAGACTCTATACCTGATTATTGTGTGATCTGCAGAATCACCAATAATACAGACTCTATACCTGATTATGTGTGATCTGCAGAATCACCAATAATACAGACGCTATACCTGATTATGTGTGATCTGCCGAATCACCAATAATACAGACTCTATACCGGATTATGTGTGATCTGCCGAATCACCAATAATACAGACTCTATACCTGATTATGTGTGATCTGCCGAATCACCAATATTACAGACTCTATACCTGATTATTGTGTGATCTGCAGAATCACCAATAATACAGACTCTATACCTGATTATTGTGTGATCTGCAGAATCACTAATAATACAGACTCTATACCTGATTATGTGGTGATCTGCAGAATCACCAATAATACAGACGCTATACCTGATTATGTGTGATCTGCAGAATCACCGATAATACAGACACTATACCTGATTATGTGGTGATCTGCAGTATCACCGATAATACAGACGCTATACCTGATTATTGTGTGATCTGCAGAATCACCAATAATACAGACTCTATACCTGATTATGTGGTGATCTGCAGAATCACCAATAATGCAAGTATAGAATGCTGAGCTACTGTGGTAATAGTGTTTGGTGCAACAGTAAAGAAAGGGTAGATCTCACCAGAGGAGCTGGTGAGAGCTATCAGTGACAATGACAGATTAGTTTGACAAAACCTCACCAGATGAGCTGGTGGGCACTATCTGCAAATAGTCTGTGCTAGGCCCCATCAGAGGAGCTGGTGGGCACTATCTGCAAATAGTCTGTGCTAGGACCCACCAGAGGAACTGGAAGGTACTAGCTGAAATAGTCTGTGCAAGGCCCCATCAGAGGAGCTGGTGGGCACTATCTGCAAATAGTCTGTGCTAGGCCCCATCAGAGGAGCTGGTGGGCACTATCTGCAAATAGTCTGTGCTAGGCCCCACCAGAGGAGCTGGAAGGTACTAGCTGAAATAGTCTGTGCTAGGCCCCATCAGAGGAGCTGGTGGGCACTATCTGCAAATAGTCTGTGCTAGGCCCCATCAGAGGAGCTGGAAGGTACTAGCTGTAATAGTCTGTGCTAGGCCCCATCAGAGGAGCTGGTGGGCACTATCTGCAAATAGTCTGTGCTAGGCCCCATCAGAGGAGCTGGTGGGCACTATCTGCAAATAGTCTGTGCTAGGCCCCACCAGAGGAGCTGGTGGGCACTATCTGCAAATAGTCTGTGCTAGGCCCCACCAGAGGAGCTGGTGGGCACTATCTGCAAATAGTCTGTGCTAGGCTCCACCAGAGGAGCTGGTGGGCACTATCTGCAAATAGTCTGTGCTAGGCCCCATCAGAGGAGCTGGAAGGTACTAGCTGAAATAGTCTGTGCTAGGCCCCATCAGAGGAGCTGGTGGGCACTATCTGCAAATAGTCTGTGCTAGGCCCCATCAGAGGAGCTGGTGGGCACTATCTGCAAATAGTCTGTGCTAGGCCCCATCAGAGGAGCTGGAAGGTACTAGCTGAAATAGTCTGTGCTAGGCCCCATCAGAGGAGCTGGTGGGCACTATCTGCAAATAGTCTGTGCTAGGCCCCATCAGAGGAGCTGGTGGGCACTATCTGCAAATAGTCTGTGCTAGGCCCCATCAGAGGTGCTGGTGGGCACTATCTGCAAATAGTCTGTGCTAGGCCCCATCAGAGGAGCTGGAAGGTACTAGCTGAAATAGTCTGTGCTAGGCCCCATCAGAGGAGCTGGTGGGCACTATCTGCAAATAGTCTGTGCTAGGCCCCATCAGAGGAGCTGGAAGGCACTATCTGCAAATAGTCTGTGCTAGGCCCCATCAGTGGAGCTGGTGGGCACTATCTGCAAATAGTCTGTGCTAGGCCCCATCAGAGGAGCTGGAAGGTACTAGCTGAAATAGTCTGTGCTAGGCCCCATCAGAGGAGCTGGAAGGTACTAGCTGAAATAGTCTGTGCTAGGCCCCATCAGAGGAGCTGGTGGGCACTATCTGCAAATAGTCTGTGCTAGGCCCCATCAGAGGAGCTGGAAGGTACTAGCTGAAATAGTCTGTGCTAGGCCCCATCAGAGGAGCTGGTGGGCACTATCTGCAAATAGTCTGTGCTAGGCCCCATCAGAGGAGCTGGAAGGCACTATCTGCAAATAGTCTGTGCTAGGCCCCATCAGTGGAGCTGGTGGGCACTATCTGCAAATAGTCTGTGCTAGGCCCCATCAGAGGAGCTGGAAGGTACTGTAACGAAAAATCTGCAACGCCGGATGGATTGCGGAAATATGGTCGCATCCAGTCCGGCAAGCGGACCTTCCAACGCGGGATGCGGAAATTCGTCCGCATCCGCTGCGCACACCCGTCCGAGCACTCTGCTCCAAACTCACCAACATGCTGTTCACCAGGGTTCTGCCATCTTGCCTCTAGGGGGTGCGGCCGCACACCAGACACGCCTTTATACTCTTAGAAAGCGTGTCAGCTGACCTGGAGGTCAGCTGACATTTTAGCCTGCTCTGATTGGTTGCTGCCTGGGGTGGAGACTTCTCTCCCAGGCAGTATATAAGGAAGTGCTTTTCAGTCACACTTTGTCTGTGTTTGCGATACCCTGTGTCAGCACTCAGACCTTAGACTAGATCCCAGGTGTTGAAACCAAGGACTTCACACCTAGACTAGGAGATTATTATTATTGTTATTGATTCTCTGTGTATGATTCTGTGCCTGTCTTGACTTCTCTTCTGCTTCCTGATTCTGTACTCTGCCAGCCCGTACCGTTAACGACTATTGGCTTGGTTCCTGACTATTCTCTCGTCTCACGTCTCTGTACTGTTGCCGCCTGTACTGTTGCCGAACCTCTTTCTGTCTGACCTTGCTCCCTTCAGTGGAACGTCTCCTACTGTTGGGTTATTATCTGAGGCTTGCCTCCCTGAGACGCCGGCCCTAGCAGACCGTTACTGCCAGAGGCCGAGATTCCTCCACTGCCACTTTGGGGGATCTCACACACGGGGTTCCCATTCAGAGGTAACCACACCTCTGAGGAATTGCCGTGTGGTGGATATTTCCACAACTTTGTGAATATTTACTGCTTTGTATATTTTCATGTTGTTCGTGTGTCCACTGCTTTACATCTACCCGCATTATTAGCAATTCCGCAGATTGCTATATAATCGGGTCTATCCTTGTATTATTGGCGATACTGCGGATCCCCAATAATCAAGGTTCGGGGTGTGACACTGGTCTGAGTAGATCATTTCAGGCACTTACCGTGTTAGTGAGCCTTCCGCTGATTTACCATCAGGAAGATACTTACTATTTCACTCTAACATATCTGCATTAGTGGTGATTCTGTATATCACCACTTAATCAGATATTTGTGCCTCTTGCTGACACCAATCGTTACAGAAACACAGACCATAAAGAAGTAAGATGGAGGGGGTGATAAACCAGCTTCAGACTGTAAGGGCAGAGTTAGAACAGCTGAAGATTACTGTAACTGCACAGCAGGCTCAGATTACTCAGTTAAATGAGACTGTCCAAAGGTTGCAATCACCACTTAACGTTCTACCTCCCCCGGCTCTTAGCGAGCCTAAAATGAACATTCCTGAGAAATTTTCAGGCACAAGGTCAGATTTCCAGAATTTCCGTCACAGAGTGCTGTCTTACTTTGAGATGAAACCTGTGTCCTCGGGAACCGAGGCTCAGAAGGTCACTCTTATCAAGACTCTATTGCATGCAGATTCCCAGACGTGGGCTTATGGCTTACCTGATGAGCATCCTGCTCTGTCTTCTGTCCAGGAGTTTTTTAAGGCCATGGCGGTCATCTACGATGATCCAGATAGTGCCGCCACGGCCGAACGTAAGCTCAAAAACCTTAGACAAGGACGCAGTACTGCTGAGGAGTATGCGTCAGAGTTTAGGAAGTGGGCTGTGTCCTCTAGATGGGAGCGATATGCACTCTTGGATAAATACCTAGATGGGTTGTCAGAAGCAGTAACTGACGTGATGGTTAGTCATCCGGAACCCAAAGATCTAGATGAGGCTATTACGCTGTCTATTAAAATAGATAGGCGTCTGAGGTACAACAAGAAGGGCAGGTACCCCATGTACTCTAGGACTTCTGGGGCCAGTAGCTCGGCAGCAGTTGAGACTGAGGAGCCGATGCAGTTAGGCCACGGGCGCCTCACGGAGGCGGAAAGGTGAAGAAGACGCAGAGAGGGTCTTTGCATGTACTGCGGGGAAAAGGGCCACATTGCACAAAACTGTGGTAGGAAGTCGGGAAACTCCTCGGCTTAGGTGTGGTAGGGGGTACCACCCTAAGCGGAATTGTTTTACCTCCAAAACAAGAAAAATTTTTATTGCCCTGTTCCCTAAATTGGGAAGGGAAGAACTTTCCTACCACAGCATTTGTAGATTCCGGGTCAACAGCTAACTTTTTAGATTTAAGCTTTGCTTTAAGTTTAAATATCCCTGTACTTCCGGTAGGAAGACATTTATATGTTACAGCGATTGATGACACTCCTTTGCAAGGAAAGTCCCCACTGTGTCAGACACCTCCCCTCTCGCTGCAAGTGGGAGCTCTGCACAGGGAGGTCATACAGTTTTTCGTTTTAAAGATGTCTACCTCTACGGTGATACTAGGGTTGCCCTGGTTACGATTACATTCTCCTCAGTTTGATTGGGGGAATGGGCAGTTGACTACTTGGTCGCCTTATTGTACACAACATTGTTTACAGAATGTAGTTTTGTGTTCTACTAAGATTTAAGTGGAAGGAGTACCTCCACAATATCAGGAATATGCTGATGTCTTTTGTCCTAGGGCAGCAGATCAATTACCCCCCCATAGACCTTTTGATTGCCCAATAGATTTGAAACCAGGAACCATGCCACCCAGGGGCCACCTATACAACCTCTCGTCCCCGGAAAAATTGGCCATGGACGAGTACATTCAGGAGAATTTGCAGAAGGGTTTCATCCGCCCTTCAAGATCTCCTGCAGGAGCGGGATTCTTTTTCGTTCAGAAAAAAGATGGTGGTTTGCGCCCCTGTATTGACTACAGGGGTCTAAATAAGATCACGATTAAGAATCGGTATCCACTACCGCTAATCGACGATTTATTTACACAGGTTCCCGGGGCTTCTGTTTTCACTAAGTTGGATCTAAGGGGGGCCTACAATTTGATCCGTATCAGGGAGGAAGATGAATGGAAGACGGCATTCAACACTCCCAAGGGGCATTACGAATACTTGGTGATGCCCTTTGGGTTGTGTAACGCTCCTGCAGTTTTTCAGGAGTTCGTCAACGAGATTTTTAGGGAGGTACTGGGTCGCTTTGTAATCGTCTACTTAGATGATATCTTAATATTTTCTAAAAATATCACGGAACACCGCCAACATGTGAAGTATGTGTTACAAAGACTCAGGGAGAATCAATTGTTTGCGAAATTAGAGAAATGTGTTTTTGAGGTAAAGGAGATTGCCTTTCTTGGTTACATTATCTCTACATCAGGGTTGTCCATGGATCCCAAAAAGGTCTCTGCTGTAAGGGATTGGCCACAACCATCTGGGCTTAAAGCACTACAGAGATTCTTGGGATTCGCAAATTATTATAGAAAATTTATCAAGGGGTTCTCTTCGGTGGTGTCTCCGCTTACTAATTTGACAAAAAAAGGGGCTGATGCCACTCATTGGTCAGAAGAAGCAGTTGTGGCATTTTCCTCTCTGAAAGAGGCATTCTGTTCTGCTCCCATATTACGTCATGTAGATGTTGCTTACCCATTTATAGTGGAGGTGGATGCCTCGGAGGTTGGAGTAGGAGCAGTATTGTCTCAACGTTCAGGACTTCAGGGCAAGCTTCATCCCTGTGCTTTTTTTTCCAGAAAATTCTCTCCTGCCCAGAGAAATTATGATGTTGGAAACAGGGAATTATTAGCCATCAAGCTTGCTTTTGAGGAGTGGCGCCACTGGTTAGAGGGGGCGGAGCATGTAATTACTGTGTACACGGATCATAAAAATTTACAGTACATTGAAAAAGCTAAAAGACTCACCCCCAGACAGGCTAGATGGGCTCTCTTTTTCTGCCGTTTTAATTTTATAATTACATTCACACCAGGGAGTAAGAACGTTAAAGCGGACGCCCTTTCTCGTTGTTTTGAACCTGAAACTGCTCCATCTCCTTCCTCAGAAAGTATTCTGTCGAAAGAGATCATCCTGGCAGCCACTGAGATAGTTGAAGACCTTCCTAGCCTCTTAAGTCCTTTTCAATTAGAAGTGCCAGAAGGGAAACCAAGAGGGGTTCTTTATGTCCCTTGTACTTTACGTCCCAAAGTGCTGCAGTTGTTTCATGGACACAAGAATGCTGGACACCCTGGCATTACCCGAACCCAAGAATTGTTGTGTAGATCTGTCTGGTGGCCATCTCTACAACAAGATTGCAAGGAATTTGTTAAGACCTGTACCGTCTGTGCCAGGAGCAAACCCTCCCGACTGGCTCCAGTTGGAACTTTGCAGTCTCTGCCCTCCCCTCAGGAGCCATGGACACATATTTCCATGGACTTCGTGGGAGAACTTCCAGATTCCAATGGAAAGACTGTCATATGGGTGGTCACAGACAGATTCAGTAAGATGGCCCACTTTGTGCCTTTGAGTGGTTTCCCTACTGCTCAAAAATTAGCAGATCTTTTTATTCAAAATATCTTTAAATTACACGGCATTCCAGAGAATGTTGTCTCAGACAGAGGGGTCCAGTTTGTCTCTAGGTTCTGGCGGGCCTTCTGTAAGGGGATGGGTATGTCGTTGTCCTTTTCATCAGGTTACCATCCACAGACCAACGGCCAGACAGAGAGGACCAATCAATCTTTGGAACAGTTCCTGAGATGTTATGTGGCGGACGCCCAACACCAGTGGGCGGAGTTTCTACCATTTGCTGAGTTCGCACATAACAATCTCAGGAATGAGTCCTCTGGTTATGCGCCTTTTCAAATTGTCAATGGGAAATCTCCCAAATTTTCTCCTTTGCCAGTGTCGACCTCTCCATTCCCTGTCCTGGAGGAGTGGCAGGAATCTTTCAAGAGGATTTGGGCTAATGTCGGAGAAAATTTAAAAAAGGCTTTCATCATACAGAAGAGGCAGGCAGATAAGAGACGGTCTGCGGAGTGGGAGTTTAAACCAGGAGACAGAGTTTGGATATCAACTCGTCATATAGCTCTGAGGCAGCCATCCGCGAAACTGGGGCCCAGGTATATTGGACCATATCCAATTTCCGAAAGGGTTAATCGTGTTACTTACAGAGTCAGGTTACCGCAGTCTCTAAAGGTGGGGAAAGCCTTTCATGTGTCACTCCTGAAACCAGCTGTTCAGGTGGATTCCCCCCCTCCTCACCCTGTCATGGTTGATGGTGAGCCTGAATGGGAGGTTGAGGAGATCTTGGACTCCAGACGAGTTCAGGGTTCAGTGCAGTATTTGGTGCATTGGAGAGGGTACGGTCTAGAGGAAAGATCCTGGGTCAAAGCAGGTGATTTACATGCTGATAAACTTAGGAGACGGTTCCATGAGCTCCATCCTGACAGGCCAGGTGGGACGTGTCCGGAGTCCACGCCTAGAGGGAGGGGTACTGTAACGAAAAATCTGCAACGCCGGATGGATTGCGGAAATATGGTCGCATCCAGTCCGGCAAGCGGACCTTCCAACGCGGGATGCGGAAATTCGTCCGCATCCGCTGCGCACACCCGTCCGAGCACTCTGCTCCAAACTCACCAACATGCTGTTCACCAGGGTTCTGCCATCTTGCCTCTAGGGGGTGCGGCCGCACACCAGACACGCCTTTATACTCTTAGAAAGCGTGTCAGCTGACCTGGAGGTCAGCTGACATTTTAGCCTGCTCTGATTGGTTGCTGCCTGGGGTGGAGACTTCTCTCCCAGGCAGTATATAAGGAAGTGCTTTTCAGTCACACTTTGTCTGTGTTTGCGATACCCTGTGTCAGCACTCAGACCTTAGACTAGATCCCAGGTGTTGAAACCAAGGACTTCACACCTAGACTAGGAGATTATTATTATTGTTATTGATTCTCTGTGTATGATTCTGTGCCTGTCTTGACTTCTCTTCTGCTTCCTGATTCTGTACTCTGCCAGCCCGTACCGTTAACGACTATTGGCTTGGTTCCTGACTATTCTCTCGTCTCACGTCTCTGTACTGTTGCCGCCTGTACTGTTGCCGAACCTCTTTCTGTCTGACCTTGCTCCCTTCAGTGGAACGTCTCCTACTGTTGGGTTATTATCTGAGGCTTGCCTCCCTGAGACGCCGGCCCTAGCAGACCGTTACTGCCAGAGGCCGAGATTCCTCCACTGCCACTTTGGGGGATCTCACACACGGGGTTCCCATTCAGAGGTAACCACACCTCTGAGGAATTGCCGTGTGGTGGATATTTCCACAACTTTGTGAATATTTACTGCTTTGTATATTTTCATGTTGTTCGTGTGTCCACTGCTTTACATCTACCCGCATTATTAGCAATTCCGCAGATTGCTATATAATCGGGTCTATCCTTGTATTATTGGCGATACTGCGGATCCCCAATAATCAAGGTTCGGGGTGTGACACTGGTCTGAGTAGATCATTTCAGGCACTTACCGTGTTAGTGAGCCTTCCGCTGATTTACCATCAGGAAGATACTTACTATTTCACTCTAACATATCTGCATTAGTGGTGATTCTGTATATCACCACTTAATCAGATATTTGTGCCTCTTGCTGACACCAATCGTTACAGGTACTAGCTGAAATAGTCTGTGCTAGGCCCCATCAGAGGAGCTGGTGGGCACTATCTGCAAATAGTCTGTGCTAGGCCCCATCAGAGGAGCTGGAAGGTACTAGCTGAAATAGTCTGTGCTAGGCCCCATCAGTGGAGCTGGTGGGCACTATCTGCAAATAGTCTGTGCTAGGCCCCATCAGAGGAGCTGGAAGGTACTAGCTGAAATAGTCTGTGCTAGGCCCCATCAGAGGAGCTGGTGGGCACTATCTGCAAATAGTCTGTGCTAGGCCCCATCAGTGGAGCTGGAGGATACTAGCTGAAATAGTCTGTGCTAGGCCCCATCAGAGGAGCTGGAAGGTACTAGCTGAAATAATAACTGAGTCGCTTAAGAGCTCACACCAGAGAGGCTGGTGAGTGCTATCAGTAATAGTAACCAGATAGTTTAACTAGACCTCACCAGAGGAGCTGGTGGGTACTATCAGAGTACCTCTCCAGTGACAAGGGCTCACTGGAGAGTAGAAGGGTCAGACAGGCAAGGTTCAGCAACAGAGAGGCAGTTAACCACTTGAGGACCTAGCAGGGGCGTACCTGGGTAATGTAGAGCCTATGGCAAACACTGAAAATGCGCCCCCCTCTCCCGGGCAGAGCCCCCTTCCTCTCTAAAAACTGCATCCTTTCTCGAGTACTGTACATGGGTTTTGGTTGCCTATATTTCTTGGCTCGGAATATTGCTGAAGTTTTGGAAATATCTCTTCTTATTTCCTCTCTGTCCTCTTTTCTAACACTAAGCCAAGTACACCCTACATACATAGATTAAGTAGCAATGTTCCCCAGATAACAGAAGTAAACTGAGGTCTGAGTGACAGGGAGGCATGGGGCGCAGCATAGGAGCAGGCATGATGGCGCCCATGTTGCTGTGGCGCCCATGGCACGAGCCATGTCTGCACCCCTCTAGATACGCCTCTGGGACCTAGGGCTTTCTACCCCTTAAGGACCGGCCACTTTTTTTCCATTCAGACCACTGCAGCTTTCACGGTTTATTGCTCGCTCATACAACCTACCACCTAAATGAATTTTGGCTCCTTTTCTTGTCACTAATAAAGCTTTCTTTTGGTGCTATTTAATTGCTCCTGCGATTTTTACTTTTTATTATATTCAGCAAAAAAGACATGAATTTTGGCAAAAAAATGATTTTTTTAACTTTCTGTGCTGACAGTTTTCAAATAAAGTAAAATTTCTGTATACATGCAGCGCGAAAAATGTGGACAAACATGTTTTTGATAAAAAAAAACCCATTCAGCGTATATTTATTGGTTTGGGTAAAAGTTATAGCGTTTACAAACTATGGTGCAAAAAGTGAATTTTCCCATTTTCAAGCATCTATGACTTTTCTGACCCCCTGTCATGTTTCATGAGGGGCTAGAATTCCAGGATAGTATAAATACCCCCCAAATGACCCCATTTTGGAAAGAAGACATCCCAAAGTATTCACTGAGAGGCATAGTGAGTTCATAGAAGATATTATTTTTTGTCACAAGTAAGCGGAAAATGACACTTTGTGAGGAAAAAAAAAAAAAGAAAAAGTTTCCATTTCTTCTAACTTGCACCAAAAAAAATGAAATCTGCCACAGACTCACCATACCCCTCTCTGAATACCTTGAAGGGTCTACTTTCCAAAATGGGGTCATTTGTGGGGTGTGTTTACTGTCCTGACATTTTGGGGGGTGCTAAATTGTAAGCACCCCTGTAAAGCCTAAAGGTGCTCATTGGACTTTGGACCCCTTAGCGCAGTTAGGCTGCAAAAAAGTGCCACACATGTGGTATTGCCGTACTCAGGAGAAGTAGTGTAATGTGTTTTGGGGTGTATTTTTACACATACCCATGCTGGGTGGGAGAAATATCTCTGTAAATGACAATTTGTTAATTTTTTTTACACACAATTGTCCATTTACAGAGATATTTCTCCCACTCAGCATGGGTATGTGTAAAAATACACCACAAAACACATTATACTACTTCTCCTGAGTACGGCGATACCACATGTGTGGCACTTTTTTGCACCCTAACTGCGCTAAAGGGCCCAAAGTCCAATGAGTACCTTTAGGATTTCACAGGTCATTTTGAGAAATTTCGTTTCAAGACTACTCCTCACGGTTTAGGGCCCCTAAAATGCCAGGGCAGTATAGGAACCCCACAAATGACCCCATTTTAGAAAGAAGACACCCCAAGGTATTCCGTTAGGAGTATGGCGAGTTCATAGAAGATTTTATTTTTTGTCACAAGTTAGCGGAAAATGACACTTTGTGAAAAAACACAATTAAAATCAATTTCCGCTAACTTTTGACAAAAAATAAAATCTTCTATGAACTCGCCATACTCCTAATGGAATACCTTGGGGTGTCTTCTTTCTAAAATGGGGTCATTTGTGGGGTTCCTATACTGCCCTGGCATTTTAGGGGCCCTAAACCGTGAGGAGTAGTCTTGAAACGAAATTTCTCAAAATGACCTGTGAAATCCTAAAGGTACTCATTGGACTTTGGGCCCTTTAGCGCAGTTAGGGTGCAAAAAAGTGCCACACATGTGGTATCGCCATACTCGGGAGAAGTAGTACAATGTGTTTTGTGGTGTATTTTTACACATACCCATGCTGGGTGGGAGAAATACCTCTGTAAATGGACAATTGTGTGTAAAAAAATCAAAAGATTGTCATTTACAGAGGTATTTCTCCCACCCAGCATGGGTATGTGTAAAAATACACCCCAAAACACATTGTACTACTTCTCCCGAGTACGGCGATACCACATGTGTGGCACTTTTTTGCACCCTAACTGCACTAAGGGGCCCAAAGTCCAATGAGTACCTTTAGGATTTCACAGGTCATTTTTGTTTCAAGACTACTCCTCACGGTTTAGGGCCCCTAAAATGCCAGGGCAGTATAGGAACCCCACTAATGACCCCATTTTAGAAAGAAGACACCCCAAGGTATTCCGTTAGGAGTATGGTGAGTTCATAGAAGTTTTTATTTTTTTGTCACAAGTTAGCGGAAATTGATTTTAATAGTTTTTTTTCACAAAGTGTCATTTTCCGCTAACTTGTGACAAAAAATAAAATCTTCTATGAACTCACCATACTCCGTACGGAATACCTTTGGGTGTCTTCTTTCTAGAATGGGGTCATTTGTGGGGTTCCTATACTGCCCTGGCATTTTAGGGGCCCTAAACCGTGAGGAGTAGTCTTGAAACCAAATGTCGCAAAATGACCTGTGAAATCCTAAAGGTACTCATTGGACTTTGGGCCCCTTAGCGTACTTAGGGTGTAAAAAAGTGCCACACATGTGGTACCGCTGTACTCAGGAGAAGTAGTATAATGCGTTTTGGGGTGTATTTTTACACATACCCATGCTAAGTGGGAGAAATATCTCTGTAAATGACAATTGTTTGATTTTTTTACACACAATTGTCCATTTACATAGAAATTTCTCCCACCCAGCATGGGTATGTGTAAAAATACACCCCAAAACACATTATACTACTTTTCCTGAGTACGGCGGTACCACATGTGTGACACTTTTTTGCAGCCTAGGTGCGCTAAGGGGCCCAACGTCCTATTCACAGGTCATTTTGAAGCATTTGTTTTCTAGACTACTCCTCGCGGTTTAGGGCCCCTAAAATGCCAGGGCAGTATAGGAACCCCACAAGTGACCCCATTTTAGAAAGAAGACACCCCAAGGTATTCCGTTAGGTATATGGCGAGTTCATAGAAGATTTTATTTTTTGTCACAAGTTAGTGAAAAATGACACTTTGTGAAAAAAAAACAATAAAAATTAATTTCCGCTAACTTTTAACAAAAAATAAAATCTTCTATGAACTCGTCATACACCTAACATAATACCTTGGGGTGTCTTTTTTTTCTAAAATGGGGTCACTTGTGGGGTTCCTATACCGCCCTGGCATTTTACAGGCCCAAAACCGTGAGTAGTCTGGAAACCAAATGTCTCAAAATGACTGTTCAGGGGTATAAGCATCTGCAAATTTTGATGACAGGTGGTCTATGAGGGGGCGAATTTTGTGGAACCGGTCATAAGCAGGGTGGCCTTTTAGATGACAGGTTGTATTGGGCCTGATCTGATGGATAGGAGTGCTAGGGGGGTGACAGGAGGTGATTGATGGGTGTCTCAGGGGGTGGTTAGAGGGGAAAATAGATGCAATCCATGCACTGGGGAGGTGATCGGAAGGGGGTCTGAGGGTTTGGCCGAGTGATCAGGAGCCCACACGGGGCAAATTGGGGCCTGATCTGATGGGTAGGTGTGCTAGGGGGTGACAGGAGGTGATTGATGGGTGTCTCAAGGTGTGATTAGAGGGGGGGAATAGATGCAAGCAATGCACTGGCGAGGTGATCAGGGCTGGGGTCTGAGGGCATTCTGAGGGTGTGGGCGGGTGATTGAGTGCCCTAGGGGCAGATAGGGGTCTAATCTGATAGGTAGCAGTGACAGGGGGTGATTGATGGGTAATTAGTGGGTGTTTAGGGTAGAGAATAGATGGAAACACTGCGCTTGGGTGGTGATCTGATGTCGGATCTGCGGGCGATCTATTGGTGTGGGTGGGTGATCAGTTTGCCCGCAAGGGGCAGGTTAGGGGCTGATTGATGGGTGGCAGTGACAGCGGGTGATTGATGGGTGGCAGTGACAGGGGGTGATTGATGGGTGGCAGTGACAGGGGGTGATTGATGGGTGATTGATAGGTGATTGACAGGTAATCAGTGGGTTATTACAGGGGAGAACAGATGTAAATATTGCACTGGCGAATTGATAAGGGGGGGTCTGAGGGCAATCTGAGCGTGTAGGCGGGCGATTGGGTGCCCGCAAGGGGCAGATTAGGGTCTGATCTGATAGGTAACAGTGACAGGTGGTGATAGGGAGTGATTGATGGGTGATTGATGGGTAATTAGTGGGTGTTTAGAGGAGAGAATAGATGGAAACACTGCGCTTGGGTGGTGATCTGATGTCGGATCTGCGGGCGATCTATTGGTGTGGGTGGGTGATCAGATTGCCCGCAAGGGGCAGGTTAGGGGCTGATTGATGGGTGGCAGTGACAGGGGGTGACAGGGGGTGATTGATGGGTGATTGGCAGGTGATTGACAGGTGATCAGTGGGTTATTACTAGTGTTGGGCGAACACCTGGATGTTCGGGTTCGGGAAAGTTCGCCGAACATGGCCGCAATGTTCGGCATGTTCGGGCCGAACCCCGAACTCCCCGAACATCCCGCTTGTAGGGGCCCTATGGGGTCGCAGGCATAAGGGGGGAGCATGCCCCGATCGCGGGGGGGGGTCGGAAATTCCCCCCACCCCCTCCGCTAGCGCTCCCCCCTCTGCCCGCTTCCCCATACAAAAGTTGCAAGAAGTACCTGTGTCCGGGTGGTAGTGGGTGGCTGTCTGGCTGGCAGTGGGCGGCACTATGCAGTGACTAAATGAGGAGGAGGAGTCCGGAGAGTGACGCGTTGAGGGAGGCCGGGCAGCGGGCGGTTCAGCAGTAGTACTGCTGAACCGCCCGCTGCCCGGCCTCCCTCAACGCGTCACTCTCCGGACTCCTCCTCCTCATTTAGTCACTGCATAGTGCCGCCCACTGCCAGCCAGACAGCCACCCACTACCACCCGGACACAGGTACTTCTTGCAACTTTTGTATGGGGAAGCGGGCAGAGGGGGGAGCGCTAGCGGAGGGGGTGGGGGGAATTTCCGACCCCCCCCGCGATCGGGGCATGCTCCCCCCTTATGCCTGCGACCCCATAGGGGGGCCGTATTCGGTCGAACAGGGCCCTGTTCGGCCGAACAGGGGCCCTGTTCGGCTAGTAATTTGGCAGTTCGGGCGAACGCGAACAGTTTGGCCGAACACCACCAGGTGTTCGGCCGAACTCGAACATCACCCGAACAGGGTGATGTTCTGCAGAACCCGAACAGTGGCGAACACTGTTCGCCCAACACTAGTTATTACAGGGAAGGACAGATGTAATTAATGCACTGGCGAATTGATAAGGGGGGGGGGGGTCTGAGGGCAATCTGAGCGTGTGGGCGGGTGATTGGGTGCCCGCAAGGGGCAGATTAGGGTCTGATCTGATAGGTAACAGTGACAGGTGGTGATAGGGGGTGATTGATGGGTGATTGATGGGTAATTAGTGGGTGTTTAGAGAAGATAACAGATGTAAACGATACATTTGGGAGGTAATCTGACGGCGGGTTTGCGGGCGATCTAATGGTGTGGGTGGGTGATCAAATTGCCCGCAAGGGGCAGGTTAGGGGCTGATTGATGGGTGGCAGTGACAGGGGGTGATTGATGGGTGATAGGTGATTGGCAGGTGATTGACAGGTGATCAGTGGGTTATTACAGGGAAGAACAGATGTAATTAATGCACTGGTGAATTGATAAGGGGGGGTCAGAGGGCAATCTGAGCGTGTGGGCGGGTGATTGGGTGCCCGCAAGGGGCAGATTAGGGTCTGATCTGATAGGTAAAAGTGACAGGTGGTGATAGGGGGTGATTGATGGGTGATTGATGGGTAATTAGTGGGTGTTTAGAGGAGAGAATAGATGTAAACAATGGATTTGGGAGGTGATCTGATGTCGGATCTGTGGGCGATCAATTGGTGTGGGGGGGTGATCAGATTACCCGCAAGGGGCAGGTTAGGGGCTGATTGATGGGTGGCAGTGACAGGGGGTGATTGACGGGTGATTGACGGGTGATTGACGGGTGATTGACGGGTGATTGACAGGTGATTGACAGGTGATCAGGGGGATAGATGCATACAGTAAACAGGGGGGGGTGGTCTGGGGGGGGGGGGTCTGGGGAGAATCTGAGGGGTGGGGGGTGATCAGGAGGGGGCAGGGAGCAGGGGGGGGGGGATAAAAAAAAAAATAGCGTTGACAGATAGTGACAGGGAGTGATTGATGGGTGATTAGGGGGGTGATTGGGTGCAAACAGGGGTCTGGGGGGTGGGCAGGGGGGGGTCTGATGGGTGCTGTGGGCGATCTGGGGCAGGGGGGGGAGAAATCAGTGTGCTTGGGTGCAGACTAGGGTGGCTGCAGCCTGCCCTGGTGGTCCCTCGGACACTGGGACCACCAGGGCAGGAGGCAGCCTGTATAATACACTTTGTAAACATTACAAAGTGTATTATACACTTTGTATGCGGCGATCGCGGGGTTAACATCCCGCCGGCGCTTCCGTATAGCCGGCGGGATGTTGCGGCGAGCGAGCGGTGACAGGCGCCGGCGGAGGATCGCGTCACGGATGACGCGATCGCTCCGCCCATGCCCTTAAATGGACCGCCGCCTCTGTGGGTGAGGCCGTCCTGAAGGGCTCCACTTCCCCGCCGCCCCTGTGTAGTGGGCGGTCGGGAAGTGGTTAAAGTACAAAATCAGAAGGCAAGAGAATAGTACAGATTCAGGCAGAGATTTGGCAACTAGATCAGATGGGCAGAAGTACAGAAACGTTGAGCAGAAGCAGAGTCAGAGATAAGCCAGAGTCATACACAGAATATCAATAATACAATAAAGCAATAATCCTAGTCTTGTGTGAAATCCTTGGTTTCCTCCCAGATCAAAGCACACCGGATACTATCTAAGGTCTGAGCGCTAACACTGACGTATTCGCAACAGCAGACAGTTTGCAAGTGAGTGGAGAAAGCTTTTGAAGCAGCGAGGAGAGCCCACAGCCGCGCCCTCTCCCAGCATAAAGGTCCTGTCTCCGTGCGCGCCCACACGAGACAGCGACCCTATGAGCAACAGACAGTCCTGTCCCCGGCGTGCTAGATGCCGGCGGAAAGGATGAGGCCTCAGAACAGGGAACAAAGGCGGCTGCGGAGACATCCTGCGTACCCGCAGCCTCCATCACAGGGTATGTTACAGTGGTCAATCTGATGGAGGGACATTGTTCACTTAATTCCTACAAGAAGGCCTTGAGCTCCACCTGTGACTCCCTCCAAATGTCAAAGATATCATGGATGTACCTCTACCAGCACAAGGTGTGTCAGTGAAAGTACTCACTCTGGTACACAAAAGCCTCCTCACAGAGGTACATAAGCACATTTGCGTAGGAGGAGGCCACATTGGAGCCCATTGCGGTACCCTTCAATTATTTGTAAAATGCACCCTCAAATAAGAAGTAATGCTTTTCCAGAATAATACGCAAGAGGTCAATTATAAATTTTCTCTGAGGAGGATAAGAATCAGCCAATGTAAGTAAGAACCAATCCACAGCCTCTAAACCTCCATCATGCAGAATGGAGGCTCTCAACGTCTAACTTGACCAAAACCACTGCCTCATTACCAACAATCAAAGACTGCAATTTGTCTAAGAACATTGAGGTGTCCCACAGGTAGGAGTCCAGCATAACAACGTAAGGTTGGAGAAGTTTGTCCAAAAACACAGCTAAAGGCACAAACACAGAATCCATGCCGGCTGGCCCACAATCAGTCTCCAGGGGCCAGTGTGGATTCTTGTGAATTTCAGGAAGCGTATAGAACGTGGGGGTAACGGCGTGGTCCTTCTTGTGAAATCTTCTTAGCTTATTATTATTTATAATTAATCCATGCCATACACTGATGAGGATCAACCAATCCAAACGTATGCATGTTGGATTATTATGGCTATGTACTAATTACAGCTAAAACATCATTGCATTCCAGCGGATCTCTGACCTGGTCAGCAGATATACACCTGGCCGTCCACTTCACTCCTCCAACAACCTCCTCTTAACCACCCCACGCATCTTGCGCCCATGCACGACTGCAGGACTTCACTAGAGCTGCCCCCATCCTGTGGAAATCTCTCCCACTGCCCATCAGGCTCGCTCCCACCTTCAACACCTTCAAAAAAGCACTCAAAACTCACTTCTTCAAGGAGGCCTACATCAACTCAACACTACCCTAATCCTTTCTGCCAATAACTTCTTGCTGCACCCCCTCCTTTTGTGTCACCAGCCCTTCCCTCTAGACTGTAAGCCTTTGGCAGGGCCCTCTCCCCTTGTGTATTATACATGACTGTGTGCACTTTACCCAGAATTTGGAACCAGTTTATGATCTGGCATTGTACTACTGTCTGCATTGTGTTGTGTATCTTATTGCTATTACCTGTATTGTTGTATCTATGGTCTGTTACCTGTATTGTTCTGTCACCCCTGTTATCATTGTCTGCAACCTTATTTATTGTACAGCGCTGCGTAATATGTTGGCGCTATATAAATCTAATAAATAATAATAATCTGGAGGTGTGGCTAGCTTCAAAGGACGACAATGGTTAATTTGCATATATTCAGCAGTGATGCACTGGGAGACATCTCAAGCTCACTCCAACCTGAATTATCACAAATACTTTCTGTTTTAAGAAAGCAAACTTTTGTCTTCTTAGTTTACTATCACTAGTTCCCTTGCTGTCCCTGATCCAGGTCTCACTCAATCCTGGCACCAATGTTCAGCAACGGATCACTAAGCAGCTTCAAGCAGACATCATTTTGGCTGAGTTGACCAAGAGTTTCTTCCTTTTAGTACTCTGTATGTAGGACAACCACTGCACTGCTTTGTCAGCTGCATGAATGGCAATAGTTGTATTCTGCTGTATTCTGCTGTAAACTGACTAGTGCCTCTCTCTCCCCAATATTCACATTCAAATTCAATGTAACCACTTGCCGCAATTGGAGCACTATATCTATGCCCCGCAGGAAGACTGTTCCTGTCCCAGGAGCGTAGATATACGCCTGTAACGCCTCCCGGCGCCACTGACTCCCACGACCGCTCCCCCCGCCCCCTGCGTTCTGGCTGCCGGTCGTTAGAGAGGCGATGAATGAATATGAACGCAGTTTCATTGATCTAAGCCCCCATGTCAATGATTACCAGCATCAATGAGATGCGTGCGTCATTGTTACAAACTTATTTACTCATGCACCCATTACTTCCTGTTCACGTACTATTAGTACGCAGCAGGAAGAAAATGAGTGAGGACATCTTCTGGCCAAATAGTAAAATTACACCTACATACATTTATTTCAATAAAAAGACCTACACTATACATAATTCAAATTAACTCCTTACCTCCCACACTCTCCCATAAATACCCCAATAAAACGTTTTTTTTATAAAAAAAAAAAAAAAAGACAATTAAAAAAATGCATAAATAGTTACCTATGGGAATGAACTTTTTTTTAATATGTATTTTGTGAGGGTATATAACTGTAATGATCAGCGATATATCAGATGATCAGAATGAGCTCTATCAGCACAATAGTCAGTATTTTATACAAACGTGTGATCACACATGATTGGGTGCACAGTAGTATACAGGAGCACTGGAGAGTGATAGCCCTGAGTGATAGGGGCTATCTCTCACAAAGAGTGGTCGTACAGGTGAATTCGGTAACAGATCGGTCAGTCAGAAGTACAGAATCGTCAGGCGAAAATCGGAGTGAGTATTCAGGCAATAGTCGGCAACAGATAAGATTGGCAAAGGTGCAGAATCGTAAGGCTAAATCAGAGAGAGTGTTTCAGGCAGAATTCGGCAACAGATCAGATTGGCAGAGGTACAGAATCATAAGGCAGAGAGTAATCAGAGGTACAGGCAAAAGGTCATACACAATAATATTCAATATACAATAATAATAATAATCCGAATCCCCGAGGTCCTGCCGGTTCAAGCACACAAGGATCTGACTAAGGTCTGAGAGCTTTCACTGCGAAGTTTCAGCAACAACAGACAATGAGCCACTGACAGCTCTAAGCTTACAGACAAGCAGCCCCAAATGACCCGCCCTAAGCGACTTAGCCAATCAGCAATGAGGAACGGCGAGCCGAGGCCAGCTGACCCGCCTCCTCAGAGCATAAAGATCTTGCCGCTTGGTGTGCGTGATGATCTACGCTGGTGCAATGGAGAGAGGCCTGTTCTGCCGGAAGGAACGAGAGGCGCCCGTGAGGACGCGGCAGCAGCCGTGGTGTGCCGCTTCCCGCTGCAGAGGTAACCAAACTGTTACTGACAATAACTGTTATTTTTGAAAATGTGGGCTTGTAAATAGTGAAGCAAAATACAAAAAAAATGCAGGTTTATTTCCAAATAAATTTAGTCGCCATGCATTGTAATAGGGACATCATTTAAATGGTGTAATAACCAGGACAAATGGGCTAATAAAATATGTGATCCTTATTTATGGTAGCATGTATTTTTTTTAAACTATAATGTCCGAAAACTGAGAAATTATGAATTCTTTCAATTTTTTTCTTATTGTTCCTGTTAAAATGCATTTAGAGTAAAATAATTCTTAGCAAAATCCACCCAAAGAAAGCCTAATTAGTGGTGAAAAAAAAAAACAAGATATACTGTAGATCATTTAGTTGTGATAAGTAGTGATAAAGTTATTGGCGAATGAATGGAAAAGGTGAGAATTGCTCTGGTCCATAAGGAGAAAAACCTTTCAGTGGTGAAGTGGTTAATCTTGGAATGGCCAGTCCTGGTCTCCTGTTCCAATTTCTTAACATCCGTCATCACAATAGTCGAAAAGAAATAATGAGCTGGATTTACTCTGATGTATAAATAAGCTTTCATTCCTCAATCAAAAGTCCTTAAAGAGGAACTGCAGCCTAAACAAACATACTGTCATTAAGTTACATTAGTTATGTTAATTAAAATAGATAGGTAATATAATCTCTTACCCACCCTGTTTTACAAGATCAGGCAAATGTTTGATTTCATGATGGCAGCCATCTTTTAGGTTGTAATGAGGTGACAGGGAGCATGAGACACAGTTCCAACTGTCCTGTGTCCTGATCACCTCTCCCAGTTGCTAGGCAACGTGAATAACAACATAGCAAATCCCATCATGCTCTGCACAGCATCAGGGAAAAAAGCCCGGGCAGTTTTCTTTGATGGGTGGAGCTTAGATAAAAATACAGCAAAAAATGATGCTTTGGTAAGAAAAATAAAGTTCTGATGCTGTGAAACTGTTAAAGAAACAACAAGCCTTTGCAGTGATGCCGAGTAGATTTTTAGTCCGGAGGTTCACTTTAAGGAAGAATTGACTCTAGCTGGCATAAATACTTTCAACTTACAGTAAGAGTGATCAAAATGTGGAATGCATTGCCACAGGAAGTGGTCATGGCAACTTCTATATGTGCGTTTAACGTCCCTGGCGATAATCCCGAGTGTAGCTCAGGGCGGTATTCCCGAGTGTAGCTCAGGGCGGTAATCCCGAGTGTAGCTCAGGGTGGTAATCCCGAGTGTAGCTCAGGTTAGCCGCCGGGAGGTCTATGCAAAGTATAGCACGCAGTGGGCGCTTTTACTCACCTCCCAGGGGATCCAGACGTCGGTAGCCGTTCTCCTTCCTGTCTGCCAAGGCCGCCGTCTTTGAACTCACTACAGTTACAGTGCCACCCGGAGGACGGAGGTAAAATTGCAGAGCTGGAACCCAGGGAGGTGAGTGAGAGCAGGGGCTGCTGCAGAGACTCTGGCAGCATGATTTTTCCCTGATTTTAGGGTCTGAAATGTTTTAAAAAGACCCTAAAATCTCGAAATAATCATACCCTGTCAAAAACCCGAGCGGTTCTTGCCTTTTTCATGATTGCTAACTCAGTAAAGGACCAGCCCTTATAGCGTTGCTATCATATAAATCCGGCATAGCGGGGTCTGAACCCTCTATAACAGTAATTATAGATTGATGGTATACCTTGAAATGAATCGGAGCACTCAGTATATGATTTTATATAAAAAAAATTGTATTTGCTTATCATACAGCATATATACAAAATATGAAGAGTTCCAAGTAGTGTTTCCTTCTAACAGTATTCCATCTCATCAAGGCTTTATAGCCAAGCAATCATCAATCTTCTAAGTACATTAAAAAAAAAAAAGAATATAACAGTTGTGTTATGTAGAATAAGATCAAAAGTAGTCTCATCTGTATCAATAGCTGTGCATCTAGTAGCTGTGTAAAACTTGTAGTAATCTTCTTAAAGAAATAGCATAAAAAACAGCTTCTAAAAAACTTCTTGCTAACATCTTAACAAAACTTAATGCTGAAAAATTAATAAAGTAAATCACCAGAATATTAAGCATATTACCCCTTTTCTGGCATCTAGGAACCACATGTGGGAAGGTAGCTTCTGTCTCATGTGTCTTCTCAGGAGATTGTTGGGCTTCTGCCAACTATGAGCTTTCAGCTCCTACTTTTATAGGGATAGGATGCAATATGGCTGCCTAATCTGGACTTTCCCTGAATCCCAGGTTCTGATTGGCTAAAGCTTCCATGCGTAGCTTGCTATCTTTGACATTTAAAATACCCATAACACTTTTTTGTTTTGAATACCTTAATTATCTTAACTGTGAGAATCTACGTCATTCGGAGTGCTTGACATTTGATATAGGGTCATTTCTGACGCAGTTAATTAAAAATGGACGTCACCAGCCATCTTGTCTGCTGGTTGACTTTTTTGCCCCAGACATTGAGACTAAACAATGTCATTCATGACGCATTTCTGATAAAGTGTTCTCTGCTAATTAGGTTGGAATGTGTCTGTACTTTCCCAGACACGAAATAGGGCATGTTGATACAAACAATCTGTGAATTACAGATATAGTAATGCAATGCTTATTGAAACATACAGGGCTTCTAATATACTCATTTAAATATATAGCTTATTATATAATTCTACCTAAAACAATCATATAAGAAATAATTGCATATTAAATCTTAATAATATAAAATCATGTTCTATATATTTGCCTTTCTTGTGAATAAATATAATAACTTCAACCGGCAGAGGTCAGCATTTCATAACAATCTTTATTAATAATATTAATTTTATAAGACTATGAAACCGCCAGGTGGCATCACTGAATCATCTTTAACTAATTAGGAAAACACCTTGTTTTATATTTTATAAGGCCTGTTCCCAAAACATCATGTGTTATCAGCTAGCTGAGACTAGAACACGTCAACAATTCTCCAGAATCATAACAATCTCACGAGAATGTTTTACTGTCTCAAAACATCACCAGCTTTTAAATGTATTTCAAAGTATTCAATTATATTATATAGGATTTAACAATAACTATTTATTTCTTTAGAAGGACTGTATTGATTATTAATATTTAGATTTATAATATCTATGTGTAATAATTAAGACATTGTACATGTATAATTACTGCAGAAATGTGAGTTTAACTTGTTCCCAGTCTTTACACAGAAGCATCTTTCAAATGTCAAGGCCACACACTAACATAAACAAGAATGTTCTGGCTTTTTGTAACTAGAATAATCCAATTATGAGTTTCACTGCTTGGAATATGCTGAGATGTCACAGCAATATTTTAAAAAAGTACTCTAACTCTACAGTTTACAATGAAATTTTGCATAGAACATTAAAACTTAAAACATACACATATGACAGCTTTTCCTGCATAAATAAAACCGCTAGAAATCTGACAACCCCAGGGATGTTAAGGGGTAATTAGATGCTTTCCTTGCATTGAAAGACATCCACGGCTATAATTACTAGATAATGCCCTGTGGTGTTGATCCAGGAGTCGGGAAGGAGTTTTTCCCTTTTGAGGCTAATTGGACCATGCCTTGCAAGGGGGTTTCACCTGCCTCTGGATCAGCAGGGATATGTGAGGGAGCAGGCTGGTGTTGTGCCTTCCTCTGGATCAGCAGGGATATGTGAGGGAGCAGGCTGGAGTTGTCCCTTCCTCTGGATCAGCAGGGATATGTGAGGGTGCAGGCTGGTGTTGTGCCTTCCTCTGGATCAGCAGGGATATGTGAGGGAGCAGGCTGGTGTTGTACCTTCCTCTGGATCAGCAGGGATATGTGAGGGAGCGGGCTGGTGCTGTGCCTTCCTCTGGATCAGCAGGGATATGTGAGGGAGCAGGCTGGTGTTGTGCCTTCCTCTGGATCAGCAGGGATATGTGAGGGTGCAGGCTGGTGTTGTGCCTTCCTCTGGATCAGCAGGGATATGTGAGGGTGCAGGCTGGTGTTGTGCCTTCCTCTGGATCAGCAGGGATATGTGAGGGTGCAGGCTGGTGTTTTGCCTTCCTCTGGATCAGCAGGAAAATGTGAGGGAGCAGGCTGGTGTTGTGCCTTCCTCTGGATCAGCAGGGATATGTGAGGGTGCAGGCTGGTGTTGTGCCTTCCTCTGGATCAGCAGGGATATGTGAGGGTGCAGGCTGGTGTTGTGCCTTCCTCTGGATCAGCAGGGATATGTGAGGGAGCAGGCTGGTGTTGTACCTTCCTCTGGATCAGCAGGGATATGTGAGGGAGCAGGCTGGTGTTGTGCCTTCCTCTGGATCAGCAGGGATATGTGAGGGTGCAGGCTGGTGTTGTACCTTCCTCTGGATCAGCAGGGATATGTGAGGGAGCGGGCTGGTGCTGTACCTTCCACTGGGTCAGCAGGGATATGTGAGGGTGCAGGCTGGTGTTGTGCCTTCCTCTGGATCAGCAGGGATATGTGAGGGTGCAGGCTGGTGTTGTGCCTTCCTCTGGATCACCAGGGATATGTGAGGGAGCAGGCTGGTGTTGTGCCTTCCTCTGGATCAGCAGGAATATGTGAGGGAGCAGGCTGGTGTTGTGCCTTCCTCTGGATCAGCAGGGATATGTGAGGGTGCAGGCTGGTGTTGTACCTTCCTCTGGATCAGCAGGGATATGTGAGGGTGCAGGCTGGTGTTGTGCTTTCCTCTGGATCAGCAGGGATATGGGAGGGAGCAGGCGGGTGTTGTGCCTTCCTCTGGATCAGCAGGGATATGTGAGGGTACAGGCTGCTGTTGTGCCTTCCTCTGGATCAGCAGGGATATGTGAGGGAGCAGGCTGGTGTTGTGCCTTCCTCTGGATCAGCAGGGATATGTGAGGGCGCAGGCTGGTGTTGTGACTTCCTCTGGATCAGCAGGGATATGTGAGGGTGCAGGCTGGTGTTGTGCCTTCCTCTGGATCAGCAGGGATATGTGAGGGTGCAGGCTGGTGTTGTGCCTTCCTCTGGATCAGCAGGGATATGTGAGGGTGCAGGCTGGTGTTGTGCCTTCCTCTGGATCAGCAGGGATATGTGAGGGTGCAGGCTGGTGTTGTACCAGCCTCCGGATCAGCTGGGATATGTGAGGGTGCAGGCTGGTGTTGTGCCTTCCTCTGGATCAGCAGGGATATGTGAGGGAGCAGGCTGGAGTTGTCCCTTCCTCTGGATCAGCAGGGATATGTGAGGGTGCAGGCTGGTGTTGTGCCTTCCTCTGGATCAGCAGGGATATGTAAGGGTGCAGGCTGGAGTTGTACCTTCCTCTGGATCAGCAGGGATATGTGAGGGAGCAGGCTAGAGTTGTCCCTTCCTCTGGATCAGCAGGGATATGTGAGGGTGCAGGCTGGTGTTGTGCCTTCCTCTGGATCAGCAGGGATATGTGAGGGTGCAGGCTGGTGTTGTACCTTCCTCTGGATCAGCAGGGATATGTGAGGGTGCAGGCTGGTGTTGTGCCTTCCTTTGGATCAGCAGGGATATGTGAGGGTGCAGGCTGGTGTTGTGCCTTCCTCTGGATCCGCAGGGATATGTGAGGGAGCAGGCTGGTGTTGTGCCTTCCTCTGGATCAGCAGGGATATGTGAGGGTGCAGGCTGGTGTTGTGCCTTCCTCTGGGTCAGCAGGGATATGTGAGGGAGCAGGCTGGTGTTGTGCCTTCCTCTGGATCAGCAGGGATATGTGAGGGAGCAGACTGGTGTTGTACCAGCCTCAGGATCAGCTGGGATATGTGAGGGTGCAGGCTGGTGTTGTGCCTTCCTCTGGATCACCAGGGATATGTGAGGGTACAGGCTGGTGTTGAGCCTTCCTCTGGATCAGCAGGAATATGTGAGGGAGCAGGCTGGTGTTGTGCCTTCCTCTGGATCAGCAGGGATATGTGAGGGTGCAGGCTGGTGTTGTACCTTCCTCTGGATCAGCAGGGATATGTGAGGGTGCAGGCTGGTGTTGTGCTTTCCTCTGGATCAGCAGGGATATGGGAGGGAGCAGGCGGGTGTTGTGCCTTCCTCTGGATCAGCAGGGATATGTGAGGGTACAGGCTGGTGTTGTGCCTTCCTCTGGATCAGCAGGGATATGTGAGGGAGCAGGCTGGTGTTGTACCAGCCTCAGGATCAGCTGGGATATGTGAGGGTGCAGGCTGGTGTTGTGCCTTCCTCTGGATCAGCAGGGATATGTGAGGGTGCAGGCTGGTGTTGTGCCTTCCTCTGGATCAGCAGGGATATGTGAGGGTGCAGGCTGGAGTTGTACCTTCCTCTGGATCAGCAGGGATATGTGAGGGAGCAGGCTGGAGTTGTCCCTTCCTCTGGATCAGCAGGGATATGTGAGGATGCAGGCTGGTGTTGTGCCTTCCTCTGGATCAGCAGGGATATGTGAGGGTGCAGGCTGGTGTTGTACCTTCCTCTGGATCAGCAGGGATATGTGAGGGTGCAGGCTGGAGTTGTCCCTTCCTCTGGATCAGCAGGGATATGTGAGGGTGCAGGCTGGTGTTGTGCCTTCCTCTGGATCAGCAGGGATATGTGAGGGTGCAGGCTGGTGTTGTACCTTCCTCTGGATCAGCAGGAATATGTGAGGGTGCAGGCTGGTGTTGTGCCTTCCTCTGGATCAGCAGGGATATGTGAGGGAGCAGGCTGGTGTTGTACCTTCCTCTGGATGAGCAGGGATATGTGAGGGGACAGGCTGGTGTTGTACCTTCCTCTGGATCAGCAGTGATATGTGAGGGAGCAGGCTGGTGTTGTCCCTTCCTCTGGATCAGCAGGGATATGTGAGGGTGCAGGCTGGTGTTGTGCCTTCCTCTGGATCAGCAGGGATATGTGAGGGTGCAGGCTGGTGTTGTACCTTCCTCTGGATCAGCAGGGATATGTGAGGGTGCAGGCTGGAGTTGTCCCTTCCTCTGGATCAGCAGGGATATGTGAGGGTGCAGGCTGGTGTTGTGCCTTCCTCTGGATCAGCAGAGATATGTGAGGGTGCAGGCTGGTGTTGTGCCTTCCTCTGGATCAGCAGAGATATGTGAGGGAGCAGGCTGGTGTTGTGCCTTCCTCTGGATCAGCAGGGATATGTGAGGGAGCAGGCTGGTGTTGTACCTTCCTCTGGATCAGCAGGGATATGTGAGGGAGCAGGCTGGTGTTGTGCCTTCCTCTGGATCAGCAGGAATATGTGAGGGTGCAGGCTGGTGTTGTGCCTTCCTCTGGATCAGCAGGGATATGTGAGGGAGCAGGCTGGTGTTGTACCTTCCTCTGGATCAGCAGGGATATGTGAGGGTGCAGGCTGGTGTTGTGCCTTCCTCTGGATCAGCAGTGATATGTGAGGGAGCAAGCTGGTGTTGTACCTTCCTCTGGATCAGCAGGGATATGTGAGGGAGCAGGCTGGTGTTGTACCTTCCTCTGGATCAGCAGGGATATGTGAGGGAGCAGGCTGGTGTTGTACCCTCCTCTGGATCAGCAGGGATATGTGAGGGTGCAGGCTGGTGTTGTGCCTTCCTCTGGATCAGCAGGGATATGTGAGGGAGCAGGCTGGTGTTGTACCTTCCTCTGGATCAGCAGGGATATGTGAGGGAGCAGGCTGGTGTTGTGCCTTCCTCTGGATCAGCAGGGATATGTGAGGGAGCAGACTGGTGTTGTGCCTTCCTCTGGATCAGCAGGGATATGTGAGGGAGCGGGCTGGTGTTGTACCTTCCTCTGGATCAGCAGGGATATGTGAGGGTGCAGGCTGGTGTTGTGCCTTCCTCTGGATCAGCAGGGATATGTGAGGGAGCGGGCTGGTGTTGTACCTTCCTCTGGATCAGCAGGGACATGTGAGGGAACAGGCTGGTGTTGTGCCTTCCTCTGGATCAGCAGGGATATGTGAGGATGCAGGCTGGTGTTGTGCCTTCCTCTGGATCAGTAGGGATATGTGAGGGAGCAGGCTGGTGTTGTGCCTTCCTCTGGATCAGCAGGGATATGTGAGGGTGCAGACTGGTGTTGTACCTTCCTCTGGATCAGCAGGGATATGTGAGGGTGCAGGCTGGTGTTGTGTCTTCCTCTGGATCAGCAGGGATATGTGAGGGTGCAGGCTGGTGTTGTGCCTTCCTCTGGATCAGCAGGGATATGTGAGGGAGCAGGCTGGTGTTGTGCCTTCCTCTGGATCAGCAGGGATATGTGAGGGAGCAGGCTGGTGTTGTGCCTTCCTCTGGATCAGCAGGGATATGTGAGGGAGCAGGTTGGTGTTGTGCCTTCCTCTGGATCAGCAGGGATATGTGAGGGAGCAGGCTGGTGTTGTGCCTTTCTCTGGATCAGCAGGGATATGTGAGGGAGCAGGCTGGTGTTGTGCCTTCCTCTGGATCAGCAGGGATATGTGAGGGTGCAGGCTGGTGTTGTGCCTCCCTCTGGATCAGCAGGGATATATGAGGGAGCAGGCTAGTGTTGTGCCTTCCTCTGGATCAGCAGGGATATGTGAGGGAGCAGGCTGGTATTGTACCTTCCTCTGGATCAGCAGGGATATGTGAGGGTGCAGGCTGGTGTTGTGCCTTCCTCTGGATCAGCAGGGATATGTGAGGGTGCAGGCTGGTGTTGTGCCTTCCTCTGGATCAGCAGGGATATGTGAGGGAGAAGGCTGGTGTTGTGCCTTCCTCTGGATCAGCAGGGATATGTGAGGGAGCAGGCTGGTATTGTGCCTTCCTCTGGATCAGCAGGGATATGTGAGGGAGCAGGCTGGTGTTTTGCCTTCCTCTGGATCAGCAGGGATATGTGAGGGTGCAGGCTGGTGTTGTGCTTCCTCTGGATCAGCAGGGATATGTGAGGGCGCAGGCTGGTGTTGTGCCTTCCTCTGGATCAGCAGGGATATGTGAGGGAGCAGGCTGGTGTTGTACCATCCTCTGGATCAGCAGGGATATGGGAGGGTGCAGGCTGGTGTTGTGCCTTCCTCTGGATCAGCAGGGATATGTGAGGGAGCAGGCTGGTGGTGTACCTTCCTCTGGATCAGCAGGGATATGTGAGGGAGCAGGCTGGTGGTGTGCCCTCCTCTGGATCAGCAGGTATATGTGAGGGTGCAGGCTGGTGTTGTGCCTTCATCTGGATCAGCAGAGATATGTGAAGGAGCAGGCTGGTGTTGTGCCTTCCTCTGGATCAGCAGGGATATGTGAGGGAGCAGGCTGGTGTTGTGCCTTCCTCTGGATCAGCAGGGATATGTGAGGGAGCAGGCTGGTGTTGTGCCTTCCTCTGGATCAGCAGGGATATGTGAGGGAGCAGGCTGGTGGTGTACCTTCCTCTGGATCAGCATGGATATGTGAGGGTGCAGGCTGGTGTTGTACCTTCCTCTGGATCAGCAGGTATATGTGAGGGAGCAGGCTGGTGTTGTACCTTCCTCTGGATCAGCAGAGATATGTGAAGGAGCAGGCTGGTGTTGTGCCTTCCTCTGTATCAGCAGGGATATGTGAGGGAGCAGGCTGGTGTTGTGCCATCCTCTGGATCAGCAGGGATATGTGAGGGAGCAGGCTGGTGTTGTGCCTTCCTCTGGATCAGCAGGGATATGTGAGGGAGCAGGCTGGTGTTGTACCTTCCTCTGGATCAGCAGGAATATGTGAGGGTGCAGGCTGGTGTTGTGCCTTCCTCTGGATCAGCAGGGATATGTGAGGGAGCAGGCCGGTGTTGTGCCTTCCTCTGGATCAGCAGGGATATGTGAGGGTGCAGGCCGGTGTTGTACCTTCCTCTGGATCAGCAGGGATATGTGAGGGAGCAGGCTGGTGCTGTGCCTTCCTCTGGATCAGCAGAGATATGTGAAGGAGCAGGCTGGTGTTGTGCCTTCCTCTGGATCAGCAGGGATATGTGAGGATGCAGGCTGGTGTTGTGCCTTCCTCTGGATCAGCAGGGATATGTGAGGGAGCAGGCTGGTGTTGTACCTTCCTCTGGATCAGCAGGGATATGTGAGGGAGCAGGCTGTGTGCCTTCCTCTGGATCAGCAGGGATATGTGAGGAAGTAGGCTGGTGTTGTGCCTTCCTCTGGATCAGCATGGATATGTGAGGGAGCAGGCTGGTGCTGTACCTTCCTCTGGATCAGCAGGGATATGTGAGGGAGCAGGCTGGTATTGTGCCTTCCTCTGGATCAGCAGGGATATGTGAGGGAGCAGGCTGGTATTGTGCCTTCCTCTGGATCAGCAGGGATATGTGAGGGAGCAGGCTGGTGTTGTACCTTCCTCTGGATCAGCAGGGATATGTGAGGGAGCAGGCTGGTGCTGTGCCTTCCTCTGGATCAGCAGGGATATGTGAGGGAGCAGGCTGGTGTTGTACCTTCCTCTGGATCAGCAGGAATATGCGAGGGAGCAGGCTAGTGTTGTGCCTTCCTCTGGATCAGCAGGGGTATGTGAGGGTGCAGGCTGGTGTTGTGCCTTCCTCTGGATCAGCAGGGATATGTGAGGGTGCAGGCTGGTGTTGTGCCTTCCTCTGGATCAGCAGGGATATGTGAGGGTGCAGGCTGGTGTTGTGCCTTCCTCTGGATCAGCAGGGATATGTGAGGGAGCAGGCTGGTGTTGTGCCTTCCTCTGGATCAGCAGGGATATGTGAGGGAGCAGGCTGATGTTGTGCCTTCCTCTGGATCAGCAGGTATATATGAGGGAGCAGGCTGGTGTTGTGCCTTCCTCTGGATCAGCAGGGATATGTGAGGGTGCAGGCTGGTGTTGTGCCTTCCTCTGGATCAGCAGGGATATGTGAGGAGCAGGCTGGTGTTGTACCTTCCTCTGGATAAGCAGGGATATGTGAGGGAGCAGGCTGGTGTTGTGCCTTCCTCTGGATATGCAGGGATATGTGAGGGAGCAGGCTGGTATTGTGCCTTCCTCTGGATCAGCAGGGATATGTGAGGGAGCAGGCTGGTATTGTGCCTTCCTCTGGATCAGCAGAATTATGTGAGGGAGCAGGCTGGTGTTGTACCTTCCTCTGGATCAGCAGGGATATGTGAGGGAGCAGGCTGGTGTTGTGCCTTCCTCTGGATCAGCAGGGATATGTGAGGGAGCAGGCTGGTGTTGTACCTTCCTCTGGATCAGCAGGAATATGCGAGGGAGCAGGCTGGTGTTGTGCCTTCCTCTGGATCAGCAGGGGTATGTGAGGGTGCAGGCTGGTGTTGTGCCTTCCTCTGGATCAGCAGGGATATGTGAGGGTGCAGGCTGGTGTTGTGCCTTCCTCTGGATCAGCAGGGATATGTGAGGGTGCAGGCTGGTGTTGTGCCTTCCTCTGGATCAGCAGGGATATGTGAGGGAGCAGGCTGGTGTTGTGCCTTCCTCTGGATCAGCAGGGATATGTGAGGGAGCAGGCTGATGTTGTGCCTTCCTCTGGATCAGCAGGTATATATGAGGGAGCAGGCTGGTGTTGTGCCTTCCTCTGGATCAGCAGGGATATGTGAGGGTGCAGGATGGTGTTGTGCCTTCCTCTGGATCAGCAGGGATATGTGAGGAGCAGGCTGGTGTTGTACCTTCCTCTGGATAAGCAGGGATATGTGAGGGAGCAGGCTGGTGTTGTGCCTTCCTCTGGATCTGCAGGGATATGTGAGGGTGCAGGCTGGTGTTGTGCCTTCCTCTGGATCAGCAGGGATATGTGAGGGAGCAGGCTGGTGTTGTGCCTTCCTCTGGATCAGCAGGGATATGTGAGGGAGCAGGCTGGTGTTGTGCCTTCCTCTGGATCAGCAGGGATATGTGAGGGTGCAGGCTGGTGTTGTGCCTTCCTCTGGATCAGCATGGATATGTGAAGGAGCAGGGTGGTGTTGTGCCTTCCTCTGGATCTGCAGGGATATGTGAGGGTGCAGGCTGGTGTTGTGCCTTCCTCTGGATCAGCATGGATATGGGAGGGAGCAGGCTGGTGTTGTGTCTTCCTCTGGATCAGCAGGGGTATGTGAGGGTGCAGGCTGGTGTTGTGCCTTCCTCTGGATCAGCAGGGATATGTGAGGGAGCAGGCTGGTGTTGTGCCTTCCTCTGGATCAGCAGGGATATGTGAGGGAGCAGGCTGCTGTTGTGCCTTCCTCTGGATCAGCAGGGATATGTAAGGGTGCAGGCTGGTGTTGTGCCTTCCTCTGGATCAGCAGGGATATGTGAGGGAGCAGGCTGGTGTTGTGCCTTCCTCTGGATCAGCAGGGATATGTGAGGGTGCAGGCTGGTGTTGTGCCTTCCTCTGGATCAGCATGGATATGTGAGGGAGCAGGCTGGTGTTGTGCCTTCCTCTGGATCAGCAGGGATATGTGAGGGAGCAGGCTGGTGTTGTGCCTTCCTCTGGATCAGCAGGGATATGTGAGGGAGCAGGCTGGTGTTGTGCCTTCCTCTGGATCTGCAGGGATATGTGAGGGAGCAGGCTGGTGTTGTACCTTCCTCTGGATCAGCAGGAATATGTGAGGGTGCAGGCTGGTGTTGTGCCTTCCTCTGGATCAGCAGGGATATGTGAGGGAGCAGGCCGGTGTTGTGCCTTCCTCTGGATCAGCAGGGATATGTGAGGGTGCAGGCCGGTGTTGTACCTTCCTCTGGATCAGCAGGGATATGTGAGGGAGCAGGCTGGTGCTGTGCCTTCCTCTGGATCAGCAGGGATATGTGAGGATGCAGGCTGGTGTTGTGCCTTCCTCTGGATCAGCAGGGATATGTGAGGGTGCAGGCTGGTGTTGTGCCTTCCTCTGGATCAGCAGAGATATGTGAAGGAGCAGGCTGGTGTTGTGCCTTCCTCTGGATCAGCAGGGATATGTGAGGGAGCAGGCTGGTGTTGTACCTTCCTCTGGATCAGCAGGGATATGTGAGGGAGCAGGCTGTGTGCCTTCCTCTGGATCAGCAGGGATATGTGAGGAAGTAGGCTGGTGTTGTGCCTTCCTCTGGATCAGCATGGATATGTGAGGGAGCAGGCTGGTGCTGTACCTTCCTCTGGATCAGCAGGGATATGTGAGGGAGCAGGCTGGTATTGTGCCTTCCTCTGGATCAGCAGGGATATGTGAGGGAGCAGGCTGGTATTGTGCCTTCCTCTGGATCAGCAGGGATATGTGAGGGAGCAGGCTGGTGTTGTACCTTCCTCTGGATCAGCAGGGATATGTGAGGGAGCAGGCTGGTGCTGTGCCTTCCTCTGGATCAGCAGGGATATGTGAGGGAGCAGGCTGGTGTTGTACCTTCCTCTGGATCAGCAGGAATATGCGAGGGAGCAGGCTGGTGTTGTGCCTTCCTCTGGATCAGCAGGGGTATGTGAGGGTGCAGGCTGGTGTTGTGCCTTCCTCTGGATCAGCAGGGATATGTGAGGGTGCAGGCTGGTGTTGTGCCTTCCTCTGGATCAGCAGGGATATGTGAGGGTGCAGGCTGGTGTTGTGCCTTCCTCTGGATCAGCAGGGATATGTGAGGGAGCAGGCTGGTGTTGTGCCTTCCTCTGGATCAGCAGGGATATGTGAGGGAGCAGGCTGATGTTGTGCCTTCCTCTGGATCAGCAGGTATATATGAGGGAGCAGGCTGGTGTTGTGCCTTCCTCTGGATCAGCAGGGATATGTGAGGGTGCAGGCTGGTGTTGTGCCTTCCTCTGGATCAGCAGGGATATGTGAGGAGCAGGCTGGTGTTGTACCTTCCTCTGGATAAGCAGGGATATGTGAGGGAGCAGGCTGGTGTTGTGCCTTCCTCTGGATATGCAGGGATATGTGAGGGAGCAGGCTGGTATTGTGCCTTCCTCTGGATCAGCAGGGATATGTGAGGGAGCAGGCTGGTGTTGTACCTTCCTCTGGATCAGCAGGGATATGTGAGGGAGCAGGCTGGTGTTGTGCCTTCCTCTGGATCAGCAGGGATATGTGAGGGAGCAGGCTGGTGTTGTACCTTCCTCTGGATCAGCAGGAATATGCGAGGGAGCAGGCTGGTGTTGTGCCTTCCTCTGGATCAGCAGGGGTATGTGAGGGTGCAGGCTGGTGTTGTGCCTTCCTCTGGATCAGCAGGGATATGTGAGGGAGCAGGCTGGTGTTGTGCCTTCCTCTGGATCAGCAGGGATATGTGAGGGAGCAGGCTGATGTTGTGCCTTCCTCTGGATCAGCAGGTATATATGAGGGAGCAGGCTGGTGTTGTGCCTTCCTCTGGATCAGCAGGGATATGTGAGGGTGCAGGCTGGTGTTGTGCCTTCCTCTGGATCAGCAGGGATATGTGAGGGTGCAGGATGGTGTTGTGCCTTCCTCTGGATCAGCAGGGATATGTGAGGAGCAGGCTGGTGTTGTACCTTCCTCTGGATAAGCAGGGATATGTGAGGGAGCAGGCTGGTGTTGTGCCTTCCTCTGGATCTGCAGGGATATGTGAGGGTGCAGGCTGGTGTTGTGCCTTCCTCTGGATCAGCAGGGATATGTGAGGGAGCAGGCTGGTGTTGTGCCTTCCTCTGGATCAGCAGGGATATGTGAGGGAGCAGGCTGGTGTTGTGCCTTCCTCTGGATCAGCAGGGATATGTGAGGGTGCAGGCTGGTGTTGTGCCTTCCTCTGGATCAGCATGGATATGTGAGGGAGCAGGCTGGTGTTGTGCCTTCCTCTGGATCAGCAGGGATATGTGAGGGAGCAGGCTGGTGTTGTGCCTTCCTCTGGATCAGCAGGGATATGTGAGGGAGCAGGCTGGTGTTTTGCCTTCCTCTGGATCAGCAGGGATATGTGAAGGAGCAGGGTGGTGATGTGCCTTCCTCTGGATCTGCAGGGATATGTGAGGGTGCAGGCTGGTGTTGTGCCTTCCTCTGGATCAGCATGGATATGGGAGGGAGCAGGCTGGTGTTGTGTCTTCCTCTGGATCAGCAGGGGTATGTGAGGGTGCAGGCTGGTGTTGTGCCTTCCTCTGGATCAGCAGGGATATGTGAGGGAGCAGGCTGGTGTTGTGCCCTCCTCTGGATCAGCAGGGATATGTGAGGGTGCAGGCTGGTGTTGTACCTTCCTCTGGATCAGCAGGGATATGTGAGGGAGCAGGCTGCTGTTGTGCCTTCCTCTGGATCAGCAGGGATATGTAAGGGTGCAGGCTGGTGTTGTGCCTTCCTCTGGATCAGCAGGGATATGTGAGGGAGCAGGCTGCTGTTGTGCCTTCCTCTGGATCAGCAGGGATATGTGAGGGAGCAGGCTGCTGTTGTGCCTTCCTCTGGATCAGCAGGGATATGTAAGGGTGCAGGCTGGTGTTGTGCCTTCCTCTGGATCAGCAGGGATATGTGAGGGAGCAGGCTGGTGTTGTGCCTTCCTCTGGATCAGCAGGGATATGTGAGGGTGCAGGCTGGTGTTGTGCCTTCCTCTGGATCAGCATGGATATGTGAGGGAGCAGGCTGGTGTTGTGCCTTCCTCTGGATCAGCAGGGACATGTGAGGGAGCAGGCTGGTGTTGTGCCTTCCTCTGGATCAGCAGGGATATGTGAAGGAGCAGGGTGGTGATGTGCCTTCCTCTGGATCTGCAGGGATATGTGAGGGTGCAGGCTGGTGTTGTGCCTTCCTCTGGATCAGCATGGATATGGGAGGGAGCAGGCTGGTGTTGTGCCTTCCTCTGGATCAGCATGGATATGGGAGGGAGCAGGCTGGTGTTGTGTCTTCCTCTGGATCAGCAGGGGTATGTGAGGGTGCAGGCTGGTGTTGTGCCTTCCTCTGGATCAGCAGGGATATGTGAGGGAGCAGGCTGGTGTTGTGCCCTCCTCTGGATCAGCAGGGATATGTGAGGGTGCAGGCTGGTGTTGTACCTTCCTCTGGATCAGCAGGGATATGTGAGGGAGCAGGCTGCTGTTGTGCCTTCCTCTGGATCAGCAGGGATATGTAAGGGTGCAGGCTGGTGTTGTGCCTTCCTCTGGATCAGCAGGGATATGTGAGGGAGCAGGCTGCTGTTGTGCCTTCCTCTGGATCAGCAGGGATATGTGAGGGAGCAGGCTGCTGTTGTGCCTTCCTCTGGATCAGCAGGGATATGTAAGGGTGCAGGCTGGTGTTGTGCCTTCCTCTGGATCAGCAGGGATATGTGAGGGAGCAGGCTGGTGTTGTGCCTTCCTCTGGATCAGCAGGGATATGTGAGGGTGCAGGCTGGTGTTGTGCCTTCCTCTGGATCAGCATGGATATGTGAGGGAGCAGGCTGGTGTTGTGCCTTCCTCTGGATCAGCAGGGATATGTGAGGGAGCAGGCTGGTGTTGTGCCTTCCTCTGGATCAGCAGGGATATGTGAAGGAGCAGGCTGGTGTTGTGCCTTCCTCTGGATCTGCAGGGATATTTGAGGGTGCAGGCTGGTGTTGTGCCTTCCTCTGGATCAGCAGGGATATGTGAGGGAGCAGGCTGGTGTTGTGCTTTCCTCTGGATCAGCAGGGATATGTGAGGGAGCAGGCTGGTGCTGTGCCTTCCTCTGGATCTGCAGGGATATGTGAGGGTGCAGGCTGGTGTTGTGCCTTCCTCTGGATCAGCATGGATATAAGAGGGTGCAGGCTGGTGTTGTGCCTTCCTCTGGATCAGCAGGGATATGTGAGGGAGCAGGCTGGTGTTGTGCATTCCTCTGGATCAGCAGGGATATGTGAGGGAGCAGGCTGGTGTTGTGCCTTCCTCTGGATCAGCAGGGATATGTGATGGAGCAGGCTGGTGTTGTACCGTCCTCTGGATCAGCAGGGATATGTGAGGGTGCAGGCTGGTGTTGTGCCTTCCTCTGGATCAGCAGGGATATGTGATGGAGCAGGCTGGTGTTGTACCGTCCTCTGGATCAGCAGGGATATGTGAGGGTGCAGGCTGGTGTTGTGCCTTCCTCTGGATCAGCAGGGATATGTGAGGGTGCAGGCTGGTGTTGTGCCCTCCTCTGGATCAGCAGGGATATGTGAGGGAGCATGCTGGTGTTGTACCTTCCTCTGGATCAGCAGGGATATGTGAGGGTGCAGGCTGGTGTTGTACCTTCCTCTGGATCAGCAGGGATATGTGAGGGAGCAGGCTGGTGTTGTACCTTCCTCTGGATCAGCAGGGATATGTGAGGGAGCAGGCTGGTGCTGTGCCTTCCTCTGGATCTGCGGGGATATGTGAGGGTGCAGGCTGGTGTTGTGCCTTCCTCTGGATCAGCATGGATATGGGAGGGAGCAGGCTGGTGTTGTGCCTTCCTCTGGATCAGCAGGGATATGTGAGGGAGCAGGCTGGTGTTGTGCCTTCCTCTGGATCAGCAGGGATATGTGAAGGAGCAGGCTGGTGTTGTGCCTTCCTCTGGATCTGCAGGGATATGTGAGGGAGCAGGCTGGTGTTGTGCCTTCCTCTGGATCAGCAGGGATATGTGAGAGAGCATGCTGGTGTTGTGCCTTCCTCTGGATCAGCAGGGATATGTGAGGGAGCAGGCTGGTGTTGTGCCTTCCTCTGGATCAGCAGGGATATGGGAGGGAGCAGGCTGCTGTTGTACCTTCCTCTGGATCAGCAGGGATATGTGAGGGTGCAGGCTGGTGTTGTGCCTTCCTCTGGATCAGCAGGGATATGTGTGGGAGCAGGCTGGTGTTGTACCTTCCTCTGCATCAGTAGGGATATGTGAGGGAGCAGGCTGGTGTTGTGCCTTCCTCTGGATCAGCATGGATATGGGAAGGAGCAGGCTGGTGTTGTGCCTTCCTCTGGATCAGCAGGGATATGTGAGGGAGCAGGCTGGTGTTGTACCTTCCTCTGGATCAGCAGGGATATGTGAGGGAGCAGGGTGGTGTTGTGCCTTCCTCTGGATCAGCAGGGATATGTGAGGGAGCAGGCTGGTATTGTGCCTTCCTCTGGATCAGCAGGGATATGTGAGGGAGCAGGCTGGTGTTGTGCCTTCCTCTGGATCAGCAGGGATATGTGAGGGTGCAGGCTGGTGTTGTGCCTTCCTCTGGATCAGCAGGGATATGTGAGGGGGCAGGCTGGTGTTGTGCCTTTTTCTGGATCAGCAGGGATATGTGAGGGGGCAGGCTGGTGTTGTGCCTTCTTCTGGATCAGCAGGGATATGTGATGGTGCAGGCTGGTGTTGTACCTTCCTCTGGATCAGCAGGGATATGTGAGGGTGCAGGCTGGTGTTGTGCCTTCCTCTGGATCAGCAGGGATATGTGAGAATGCAGGCTGGTGTTGTGCCTTCCTCTGGATCAGCAGGGATATGTGAGGGTGCAGGCTAGTGTTGTGCCTTCCTCTGAATCAGCAGGGATATGTGATGGAGCAGGCTGGTGTTGTACCGTCCTCTGGATCAGCAGGGATATGTGAGGGAGCAGGCCGGTGTTGTACCTTCCTCTGGATCAGCAGGGATATGTGAGGGAGCAGGCTGGTGTTGTGCCTTCCTCTGGATCAGCAGGGATATGTAAGGGTGCAGGCCGGTGTTGTGCCTTCCTCTGGATCAGCAGGGATATGTGAGGGAGCAGGCTGGTGTTGTACCTTCCTCTGGATCAGCAGGGATATGTGAGGGAGCAGGCTGGTATTGTACCTTCCTCTGGATCAGCAGGGATATGTGAGGGAGCAGGCTGGTGTTGTACCTTCCTCTGGATCAGCAGGGATATGTGAGGGAGCAGGCTGCTGTTGTGCCTTCCTCTGGATCAGCAGGGATATGTAAGGGTGCAGGCTGGTGTTGTGCCTTCCTCTGGATCAGCAGGGATATGTGAGGGAGCAGGCTGGTGTTGTGCCTTCCTCTGGATCAGCAGGGATATGTGAGGGAGCAGGCTGGTGTTGTACCTTCCTCTGGATCAGCAGGGATATGTGAGGGAGCAGGCTGGTATTGTACCTTCCTCTGGATCAGCAGGGATATGTGAGGGAGCAGGCTGGTGTTGGCCGTAGGGTGTATGGCCCTAGGTAATAAAAAAAGCTCTTCCTTTTTTATTACTCACATATAACTTTTAGGAACATGAAGTGGGGAGATCTCTTGCTTCTCAGAATTGCTATGAAGGTTTTTATCACTATTGGAGAGAGTCTATCACCACTTGTAGGCCTCCTCCCACTACCCCCCTATTCTGATCCTCCCCCACCCCCTTCCCCACTCCTCCCACTACCCCCCTCCTCCCACTATCCCCCGATTCTGCTCCTCCCCCAACCCCTTCCCCACTCCTCCCACTACCCCCCTCCTCCCACTATCCCCCGATTCTGCTCCTCCCCCAACCCCTTCCCCACTCCTCCCACTACCCCCTCCTCCCACTATCCCCCTATTCTGCTCCTCCCCCACCCCCCTTCCCCACTCCTCCCACTACCCCCTCCTTCCAATACCCCCCGCTTCTCCCTCTACCCCTCCCCTACGGTATCTCCTCTCCAGGTTGGAGTCACTTTATCAGCCTCAATACTGTGAAGTTGTCATTTTGTTCCCCTGCAGCGCAATCCTGAATGACTTCCCCGGTGAGGCGACTTTCTCTCGCATAATCTGCGGTTTCGCATCCTTGTCTCATTATTTTGCCGCAGCAGATGCAGAAATGTGGGCTTTGTAGATGGAGGTTTCTTATTACTGAAATGTAATTATATGAAATGGCTTCACTTCAATGAAACAACTTGGCAAAGAAAAAATGAGTGTGGCAAAAAAGAAACTTCAAAGACTTCTGACAAATTTGCTTCAAAGGACTTTCTCTTCAGAATCCTCCTCACAAGACGGCCGCGTATCCAGAGATAAAGCTCATCCTCCGAAAAGTGTGTCCTGCTTATCAGATTAGGCCTGGATGAGATGATAGATACCACTCTGCCAATACACTGCCCAACCCCCCCTCCCCGTGCCCCCACATACACTCTGCACCAGACCAGCCCCTCACTATGCCACCCCCCAACCCCCACAGACACATAGTACAGCTCCCCCCCCCACATACACTCTGCCAATACACTGCCCAAACACCCCCTCCCCCTGTGCCCCCACATACACTCTGCACCAGACCAGCCCCTCACTATGCCACACCCCCAACCCCCACAGACACATGGTACAGCCCACCCCCCCTCAAATACACTCTGCACCAGACCAGCCCCCTCACTATGCCCCACTATGAACCCCCACACTGTGCCACACCACCAACTCCCACACACACAGAATACAGCTCCCACAATGCGCCGGATCCCAACCTCTACAGAGTGCAGCCCTCACACTGTGCCAGACTTTTCCAGGCACCTCCCAGCATTCTCTTCTTACTCTATAGCTGGATCAGTTGGATAGCGTACTGGTAAGGCCCTAACCCTCTCAGCACTCTCTTCTAGCTCTGTATCTCTCCACCCTCCCAGCACTCTCTCCTAGCTCTGTATCTTTCCGCCCTCTCAGCACTCTCTCCTAGCTTTCTATCTCTCCACCCTCCCAGCCCTCTCTCCTAGCTCTGTATATTTCCGCCCTCTCAGCACTCTCTCCTAGCTCTCTATCTCTGCACCCTCCCAGCACTCTCTCCTAGCTCTGTACCTCTCCACCCTCCCAGCACTCTCTCCTAGCTCTCTATCTCTCCACCCTCTCAACACTCTCTCCTAGCTCTGTATCTCTCCACCCTCCCAGCACTCTCTCCTAGCTCTGTATCTCCCCACCCTCCCAGCACTCTCTCCTAGCTGTGTATCTCTCCACCCTCCCAGCACTCTCTCCTAGCTCTGTATCTCTCCACCCTCCCAGCACTCTCTCCTAGCTCTGTATCTCTCCACCCTCCCAGCACTCTCTCCTAGCTCTCCACCCTCCCAGCACTCTCTCCTAGCTCTGTATCTCTCCACCCTCCCAGCACTCTCTCCTAGCTCTGTATCTCTCCACCCTCCCAGCACTCTCTCCTAGCTCTCCACCCTCCCAGCACTCTCTCCTAGCTCTGTATCTCTCCACCCTCCCAGCACTCTCTCCAAGCTCTGTATCTCCCAACCCTCCCAGCACTCTCTCCTAGCTCTGTATCTCTCCACCCTCCCAGCACTCTCTCCTAGCTCTGTATCTTTCCATCCTCCCAGCACTCTCTCCTAGCTCTCCACCCTCCCAGCACTCTCTCCTAGCTCTGTATCTCTCCATCCTCCCAGCACTCTCTCCTAGCTCTCTATCTCTCCACCCTCCCAGCACTCTCTCCTAGCTCTCTATCTCTCCACCCTCCCAGCACGCTCTCCTAGCTCTGTATCTCCCAACCCTCCCAGCACTCTCTCCTAGCTCTGTATCTCTCCACCCTCCCAGCACTCTCTCCTAGCTCTGTATCTTTCCACCCTCCCAGCACTCTCTCCTAGCTCTGTATCTCTCCACCCTTCCAGCACGCTCTCCTAGCTCTGTATCTCCCAACCCTCCCAGCACTCTCTCCTAGCTCTGTATCTCTCCACCCTCCCAGCACTCTCTCCTAGCTCTGTATCTTTCCACCCTCCCAGCACTCTCTCCTAGCTCTGTATCTCTCCACCCTTCCAGCACTTTCTCCTAGCTCTCTATCTCTCTATCACGATCTGTTCCTGCTGGTGACGTTTGTGAACTGTATGGACTTCCTCTGTTCACCAGCAGATGTCCCCTCTCATTTCAAGAACATTGTACATTCCTCCTGAAGTTCCCTCTGCCCACCAGCAGAGGTCTCTGTATTCAAGAACTGTGTCTCTGCAGCCTTGGAAGAGGTCACATGACCATGCTGCAGAGTATAAAAGTCCAGCTACAACAGAACACTGTTGCTAGTTCATTGATGTGGATAGCCCTAGAGCCTGTGTTCTGGTCATTGCTCCTGTTACCTGCTTCCTGATACCTGTTTCCTGTTACCTGTAACCTGTCTGCCTGTTACCTGATTGCTTGATTCCCTGGTTTATGATATTGGCTTTGTCTGACTATTCTTCTGCTCACTGATTGTATTGCTTGATGTCCTGGTATCTGATCTCGGCTTGTTGACTAACCTATTGCCTGCTGCATATGTCCTGCGCTTGGTTGTATATTATCCTAGTTAGTTAGCTTAGTTAGACAGGGTTCGGGGTTCACTGTGTGCACACTGTATATATTATTATTGGTTTGTGTACGTCTGATCGCAAGACAATTGCCTGCAATCATATTGCTAGTTGTACAATTCATTTGTATTTATGTTCATGCACCAATTGCAGCATCACTTGTGTATATATCCTGTCCTTGTAAATAAATCATTACTTTATTTCACATTTACCCTGGTTTTGGTCTTCAGTATTTCCACATTAAGTGACATTCTGCATTCGGTGCAAATCTGTGTGCACTGCTCGTTACAGAATGAACTAGCCCAAACAGTCACTAGGAAATACTGAAGGTTCATTTGTTCCAGCCATGGGGTTAAACTGGACTCCGCAGGACATAGATTACTTTGCCATATTTGCAGAGGAGGATAGAAAACACTGTTATAAAGAGTTTTTAGATTACTCTTATGATGAATTGCAGCAATTAATTTCACAAATTAATTATTTTGTGCAGCAAAATATTTTTTCAGTGTCTGTACAAGCCCTGCTGCAAATTCTGCAAAGTCTCTTGGTAGCTAAAAATCCAGCTACAACAACCTATTATCAGCCTAATCAACAGATTAAGCCAATTAACCCTTTAAGCTATGTTCAGAGTAATCTATCTGCTCCCATTAAAAGTGACTGGGACCCTCCGTTTGGAAAATGGGAAATTGAGTGTCTGTTTAATGATTTGAATGATGATTGGAGGTCTTTTATTAGCTATTATGCTCAAAAAGATGAACAATTTGTTTCCGCATGTATAAAATCTGCAAAAACTTTGGTTGATTTGGGTGTGTGCATGCAAAGGTCTGTTTCTCCTTTAATTGATGCATGGGAGAGAGTTCTGTCCACTTACTTTCCTTCTGCTAATATTTCTAATGACCAGCTCACACAGTGCTCAGTGGCTAAACCTGCTTCTAATCACAAGTCAGTTCCCCTTCAGACTGCAAAAAGATCTACACCTTGGTTAAAGCAGTATCCAGTTACATACCAAGAGCCTGTTCTCGCTTTGAGAACTGTCAAGAAAGCAAAGCATAAACGGAAATACTTCCCAACTTCATCTATTCACCATTCACTACCTGTTGCACCAGATCCAGGTGGAATCACCTTACAAACTTTGACACCAAAGCCTGCAGACTCTTGCTTCCAGCCGCCTGCAGACTCTTGCTTCCAGCCTGCTGCAGAACCTCTCGTCCAGCCTGCTGCAGAACCTCTCGTCCAGCCTGCTGCAGAACCTCTCGTCCAGCCTGCTGCAGAACCTCTCGTCCAGCCTGCTGCAGAACCTCTCGTCCAGCCTGCTGCAGAACCTCTCGTCCAGCCTGCTGCAGAACCTCTCGTCCAGCCTGCTGCAGAACCTCTCGTCCAGCCTGCTGCAGAACCTCTCATCCAGCCTGCTGCAGAACCTCTCGTCCAGCCTGCTGCAGAACCTCTCGTCCAGCCTGCTGCAGAACCTCTCGTCCAGCCTGCTGCAGAACCTCTCGTCCAGCCTGCTGCAGAACCTCTCGTCCAGCCTGCTGCAGAACCTCTCGTCCAGCCTGCTGCAGAACCTCTCGTCCAGCCGCCTGCAGACTCTTGCACCCAGCCGCCTGCAGACTCTTGCACCCAGCCGCCTGCAGACTCTTGCACCCAGCCGCCTGCAGACTCTTGCACCAAGCCGCCTGCAGAACCTTTCATCCAGCCACCTGCAGAACCTCTCATCCAGCCTCCTGCAGACTGTTGCACCCAGCCTCCTGATGAACTTTGCATACAGCCATCTGCAGAACCTTGTCTCCAGCCTCCTGCAGACTCTTGCTTCCAGCCGCCTGCAGACTCTTGCTTCCAGCCGCCTGCAGACTCTTGCTTCCAGCCGCCTGCAGAAACTCTCATCCAGCCGCCTGCAGCACCTCTCATCCAGCCGCTTGCAGAACCTCTCATCCAGCCTCCTGCAGACTGTTGCACCCAGCCGCCTGATGAACTTTGCATACAGCCATCTGCAGAACCTTGTCTCCAGCTGCCTGCACACTCTTGCATCCTGCCAGCAGAACTTTGCATCCAGCTTGCAGAAACCTGTATTCAGCTCACAGTCTTCTTACTTTCGGTACAGCAGTGGTTAACTACATCTCTTCCTGCCAGATCTTTGCAAACTACAATTTCTGACATGTCTACACAGCCTACAGCTCCTGCCAAGTCTGCAAGGGACAGCACTTCGCTCCAGCCACTGTCAACCAGTTTACCAGCCTGTCCAGGTGCATCTTTGCCAACCAGTCCAGCTGCATCTCTGTCACCAGGTCCAGCAGAAAGTTTGCTATCCTGCCCAGCTACATCTTTACCATCTTGTGCAGCTGCATCTTTGCCAACCAGTCCAGCAGTAAGTTTGCCAGCCCGTCCAGCTGCATCTCTGCCCTCCTGTCCAGCTGCATCTCAGCCATCCTGTCCAGCTGCATCTCTGCCAACAGGTACAGCGGAAGTTTTGCTTCAGCCCGCACAGACTTTGCTTCAGCCCACACAGGTTTTGCTTCAGCCCGCACAGGTTTTGCTTCAGCCCGCACAGGTTTTGCTTCAGCCCGCACAGGTTTTGCTTCAGCCCGCACAGACTTTGCTCCAGCCCACACAGACTTTGCTCCAGCCCGCACAGGTTTTGCTCCAGCCCGCACAGGTTTTGCTCCAGCCCGCACAGGTTTTGCTCCAGCCCGCACAGACTTTGCTCCAGCCCGCACAGACTTTGCTCCAGCCCGCACAGGTTTTGCTCCAGCCCGCACAGGATATGTTTCAGCTTGCACAGACTGTATTGGGGTGTCTACCAACGGTCCAGCCAGGTGCTCAGCCAACGGCCCAGCAAGGTGCTCAGCCAACGGCCCAGCCAAGCGCTCAGCTAATGGTCCAGACCCCTGAAGCCAGCCAGCCTGTTGCCACCCTGCCTGAAGCCAGCCAGCCTGTTGCCACCCTGCCTGAAGCCAGCCAGCCTGTTGCCAGCCAGCCTGTTGCCACCCTGCCTGAAGCTTTCCAGCCTGTTGCCACCCTGCCTGAAGCTAGCCAGCCTGTTGCCACCCTGCCTGAAGCTAGCCAGCCTGTTGCCACCCTGCCTGAAGCTAGCCAGCCTGTTGCCACCCTGCCTGAAGCTAGCCAGCCTGTTGCTACCTTGTTTGATGCCCACCCTCTAAAGACTTTTGTTGATGCCCACCCTCAGACTTTTGTTGTTCCTCAGCTCCTACAGACTTCTGACAACAAAGCCCAGTTTTGCAGACCTCTGCTAAAGCCAAATCGGTTGTCCTGGTGGAGGTATACTATTGAACTGTTTGGCTGGAGACTTGTTTACATGCTGTCCTTCCTGCTGGTGTCTAGTCCACTGCCCTGCTTGATGACATCTGCTTCCTGGTTCTGCCTGCTGCCTTTCCTGATATCTGGTTCCTGGTCCTGCCTGCTTCCGTTTCTGATGACATCTGGTTCCTGGTTCTGCTTGCTGCCTTTCCTGATGACATCCAGTTCCTGGTTCTGCCTGCTGCCTTTCCTGATGACATCTGGTTCCTGGTCCTGCCTGCTGTCTTTCCTGATGACATCTGGTTCCTGGTTCTGCCTGCTGCCCTGCTTGATGACATCTGCTTCCTGGTTCTGCCTGCTGCCTTTCCTGATATCTGGTTCCTGGTTCTGCCTGCTGCCCTGCTTGATGACATCTGCTTCCTGGTTCTGCCTGCTGCCTTTCCTGATATCTGGTTCCTGGTTCTGCCTGCAGGCCGTTCCTGATGACATCTGATTCCTGGTCCTTCCTGATGTTCTTCAGACTGCTGTGCATCTTGCCTTGTTGCCTGACGGTCTCCAGTCTGCTGTCTGCCTTTTCGCCCAATGTTTCTTGGGACCCAGGTGGATGTGAATTGGTAGTCTGGTGGAGCGTCCTGAGGCCGCTCCTCAAGGGGGGGGTACTATCACGATCTGTTCCTGCTGGTGACGTTTGTGAACTGTATGGACTTCCTCTGTTCACCAGCAGATGTCCCCTCTCATTTCAAGAACATTGTACATTCCTCCTGAAGTTCCCTCTGCCCACCAGCAGAGGTCTCTGTATTCAAGAACTGTGTCTCTGCAGCCTTGGAAGAGGTCACATGACCATGCTGCAGAGTATAAAAGTCCAGCTACAACAGAACACTGTTGCTAGTTCATTGATGTGGATAGCCCTAGAGCCTGTGTTCTGGTCATTGCTCCTGTTACCTGCTTCCTGATACCTGTTTCCTGTTACCTGTAACCTGTCTGCCTGTTACCTGATTGCTTGATTCCCTGGTTTATGATATTGGCTTTGTCTGACTATTCTTCTGCTCACTGATTGTATTGCTTGATGTCCTGGTATCTGATCTCGGCTTGTTGACTAACCTATTGCCTGCTGCATATGTCCTGCGCTTGGTTGTATATTATCCTAGTTAGTTAGCTTAGTTAGACAGGGTTCGGGGTTCACTGTGTGCACACTGTATATATTATTATTGGTTTGTGTACGTCTGATCGCAAGACAATTGCCTGCAATCATATTGCTAGTTGTACAATTCATTTGTATTTATGTTCATGCACCAATTGCAGCATCACTTGTGTATATATCCTGTCCTTGTAAATAAATCATTACTTTATTTCACATTTACCCTGGTTTTGGTCTTCAGTATTTCCACATTAAGTGACATTCTGCATTCGGTGCAAATCTGTGTGCACTGCTCGTTACACTCTCCACCCTCCCAGCACTCTCTCCTAGCTCTGTATCTTTCCGCCCTCTCAGCACTCTCTCCTAGCTCTCTATCTCTCCACCCTCCCAGCACTCTCTCCTAGCTCTGTATCTTTCCGCCCTCTCAGCACTCTCTCCTAGCTCTCTATCTCTCCACCCTCCCAGCACTCTCTCCTAGCTCTGTATCTCTCCACCCTCCCAGCACTCTCTCCTAGCTCTCCACCCTCCCAGCGCTCTCTCCTAGCTCTGTATTTCTCCACCCTCCCAGCACTCTCTCCTAGCTTTGTATCTCTCCACCCTCCCAGCACTATCTCCTAGCTCTGTATCTCTCCACCCTCCCAGCACTCTCTCCTAGCTCTGTATCTCTCCACCCTCCCAGCACTCTCTCCTAGCTCTGTATCTCCCCACCCTCCCAGCACTCTCTCCTAGCTCTTTATCTCTCCACCCTCCCAGCACTCTATCCTAGCTCTCTAGCTCTCCACCCTCCCAGCACTCTCTCCTAGCTCTGTAGCTCTCCACCCTCCCAGCACTCTCTCCTAGCTCTCCACCCTCCCAGCGCTCTCTCCTAGCTCTGTATTTCTCCACCCTCCCAGCACTCTCTCCTAGCTTTGTATCTCTCCACCCTCCCAGCACTCTCTCCTAGCTCTCTATCTCTCCACCCTCCCAGAACTCTATCCTAGCTCTCTAGCTCTTCACCCTCCCAGCACTCTCTCCTAGCTCTCTATCTCTCCACCCTCCCAGCACTCTATCCTAGCTCTCTAGCTCTTCACCCTCCCAGCACTCTCAGCAGTCGGTTTTGGCTATAGTGGTTTTGCGCTCTTGTGTTTAGCAGTCTAGGAGGACTGCAGGAATGTGAATGGATAATGGACAGCTGGAGGGAAGATCCTTGTTTTTCCGCTCTTTTTCCAATTTCGTTGCTGTAATAAGAGCTGGTAGCAGCACAATAATATATTATTGACAACAGTTGCGTCCTGTGAGAGCCTCGCTAATTCTTAACTCTTTTCTGCACAGTCTGGTTGAGCAGTATTGTTGGAATCTGTGGGGTTACCTGGGGATCTCCTGACTTCTATAATCACTGCAGACTACATTCTTCAATAGCCATTAGGCCGAGTTAAGCGACAAACACAGAACAGGTGCTGAACTATGAAATAAATGAGATGTGGGCCTCATGCTGTGCTCTCCTCCATTGTTCTGCCCATCAGGCCACTCTTCTGCTGTGATCTCGCTATGTTGTCTTCCGGCAGTCTCAAGAGATCAGCAGGACACATCGCAAGAATGGAAGAACAAATCTCTCCATCTCAGCAGCCATTCATCTTCCCTATTATTGCAGGAAAGTAATTATGAGTTTGATGTAATCTGAGGCTGAGAATGGTAAATGTGTGTGGTGGCCAGGCAATCATTTTCCCATTGTCTTCCAGTGGCAGAGAAATGAGAGTCGAAGGACAGGAGATACAAAGTAAGAAGAACAAAGACTCCATGTGGTGGAATGCCAGAAGATAATCTCTGACCCTTCCTGCGGAGCAGAAATACAATCCCAGCCTGACACCGCAATGCGCTCCACATACCAACAGATAATTGGAAGCACTAAGGCCACACAAAGCAGAGCTATCAGTCAATGCACCAGCGCATCCAAACTTTCCTCCACAAAATAACATTGCTATGAAAGAAACCTACAAAGAGAGGTCATCAGAGGAAGAGAGGTCATCAGAGGAAGAGAGGTGGAGGACATGAGCTGCCTGGAAAAGGCAAGAACAGATCTCATCATTAGATTGTTGAGATATTTCATTAGACTTCCTCATAAATTCTCTCAAAACATTCTAGAGATTTTATCACTCTTCAGAAGCAATAAATGAAAAATACCGAATATAAAAGATAACATAAAAACGTTTCCTTATTTTCCCTGAGCAAGGAGCTATTTCCAGCAGCAGATAAGGATGGTCTTATTAATGGTGGGCATTGTAATGGTGGCAATAACTGGCATCATGTGCAAGGTGAACAATTTGTCCGAATCCAACTCAAGTATGGCCAGGATGAGACATACTGTGTGGTGGAATGAGAAAACGAGAGAACACCGAGAGCCCAATATAGTGTAGTATGTACGGGATCGATGTGGGTAATGAGAGGCAAGTATGTAACGTAATACTCACAAACATGGGCAACCACTGCAGATGTAGGTGGGGAGAGAAGGCCGGTCCCCACTCAGGATTAAGAAGTCACTCTGTGTAGTTCTGGAAACAAGGGGTTAACACCCCTCCATCAAGGGTGGACTCCAACAATGTGGAAATGAACAGAGGCGCCAAAAGGATAAAAGTAGCTAAAAGTTTTAAAAAATGGGGAAGGCAGAGGTGGACTCATCCCCTCCAAGCAGACACAAGGATATTGATAATAAATCAACAAGCAAATGTATTTATATATACACTCCAAAGAGTCAAAGCAACGCGTTTCCCAGGTGTGGCCCTGCTTCCTCAGGCAATGGGGATAGAGCATACAGCAACCAGTGTCTATGACTCAGTCTAGTGCCTCTTGTGTGGTGGAGGACACAAGCATACAGCAACAAGTGTCTATGACTCAGCCTAGTGCCTCTTGTGTGGTGGAGGACACAAGCATACAGCAACAAGTGTCTATGACTCAGTCTAGTGCCTCTTGTGTGGCGGAGGACACAAGCATACAGCAACCAGTGTCTATGACTCAGCCTAGTGCCTCTTGTGTGGCGGAGGACACAAGCATACAGCAACAAGTGTCTATGACTCAGTCTAGTGCCTCTTGTGTGGTGGAGGACACAAGCATACAGCAACAAGTGTCTATGACTCAGCCTAGTGCCTCTTGTGTGGTGGAGGACACAAGCATACAGCAACAAGTGTCTATGACTCAGCCTAGTGCCTCTTGTGTGGTGGAGGACACAAGCATACAGCAACAAGTGTCTATGACTCAGCCTAGTGCCTCTTGTGTGGTGGAGGACACAAGCATACAGCAACAAGTGTCTATGACTCAGCCTAGTGCCTCTTGTGTGGTGGAGGACACAAGCATACAGCAACAAGTGTCTATGACTCAGCCTAGTGCCTCTTGTGTGGTGGAGGACACAAGCATACAGCAACAAGTGTCTATGACTCAGTCTAGTGCCTCTTGTGTGGCGGAGGACAGCTGTCTTGTCACCAAAGAGAACATGAGGACTGCTATAACTGGCATTAACCAGACTAATCATTTTCCATTTGAAGTAGGACCATTTTACACATCCATGCGGTAACCCTTTGATATCCACGTCCCATTCATTTTTATAAATGTTGAATATTCCACACTGTGTACTGGGTGACTTCACTTGTCTGTCACGATTTGTCCAGCTGCAGTAAACTACACTTGAGGTGGGGCAAGCCAAAAGGTCCATGGCAAATTGTTACAGCTCTGGCCGCAGGTTATGCCTGCTCAACCAGAAGTCCAGAGGTTCCTCGCTCCTCAGAGTGTCCACAGTGATCTCTCACGCAAGGTAATTGGATACCTGTTGATTGTAACATTTCCTGAGGGTGGATCCAGAAGCATGTGGACTTGGCATGATGGAGGGGGATCAAGGGCAAAATGTTCCTCAAAAAAGATGTATTTTACGCAGGGTCTTTCTTCATGCGTAATGCCAGAAATCACATTTAGTTTCTAGACTTTTCAAATGAAGGTCTTTAGAATGGCCGCCATCTTTTCCTGCCTAAAAATAGTTATGTACAACCACAGAGAGATGCCTGGAAAGTTTAATTTCCTCCACGGTATGTAATCTTTGGTTTTTAAATCTTTCCATTTGAATGACACGTTAGTTGGAGGCACTGTAACATAGGCCTGGAAAAAGTGCCACGGTGCAGCCTAACATTTTAATGTCATCCCCTGTATGAGAGGCCTGGAATATCAGGCAATGTATATTAAAGTTTTATATTTTTCATAATTTTTTTTAAATAACTGGCACATGTCAGGCAAACAATTTGTAAGAATTCAAGTAAAACCAGTGAGCCATTCAGCCCAGGGTCCTTTGTCCATCATCTGTTGTCGACTTCCATCTCTCCACAGGCCAGCAGGACACTGACCCAGGGGCGCCTCTAGGCATAGGCAGTACAGGCCAGCAGGACACTGGCCAAAACGCAACACTTTGCATTATTCAGCACAAAGACTTTACCGTTTATTGGACGGTAATTTGATTTTTTCAGACAATTCTTCATCATTCTCTCTTTTCTGCTTATTCTGTCCAACCAATCTGTTAATTTTAACGTATATATTTGTGTTACTAGCTTATATAATAAAACTATTTAATCGTTCCCGTTTTGGCCTTAATATCTGATTATTCTGATCCATGCTAGAGCTCTCTGTCCTCAGAAGAGACACTACCGCATTGTCTGATCTCTGATCCATGCTAGAACTCTCTGTCCTCAGAAGAGACACTACCGCATTGTCTGATCTCTGATCCATGCTAGAACTCTCTGTCCTCAGAAGAGACACTACCACATTGTCTGATCTCTGATCCATGCTAGACCTCTCTGTCCTCAGAAGAGACACACTACCGCATTGTCTGATTTCTGATCCATGCTAGACCTCTCTGTCCTCAGAAGAGACACTACCGCATTGTCTGATCTCTGATCCATGCTAGAACTCTCTGTCCTCAGAAGAGACACTACCACATTGTCTGATTTCTGATCCATGCTAGAACTCTCTGTCCTCAGAAGAGACACTACCGCATTGTCTGATTTCTGATCCATGCTAGAACTCTCTGTCCTCAGAAGAGACACTACCGCATTGTCTGATCTCTGATCCATGCTAGAACTCTCTGTCCTCTCAGAAGAGACACACTACCACATTGTCTGATCTCTGATCCATGCTGGACCTCTCTGTCCTCAGAAGACACACACTACCGCATTATCTGATCTCTGATCCATGCTAGAGCTCTCTGTCCTCAGAAGAGACACTACCGCATTGTCTGATCTCTGATCCATGCTAGAACTCTCTGTCCTCTCAGGAGAGACACACTACCGCATTGTCTGATCTCTGATCCATGCTAGAGCTCTCTGTCCTCTCAGGAGAGACACACTACCGCATTGTCTGATCTCTGATCCATGCTAGAACTCTCTGTCCTCAGAAGAGACACACTACCACATTGTCTGATCTCTGATCCATGCTAGAACTCTCTGTCCTCTCAGAAGAGACACACTACCGCATTGTCTGATCTCTGATCCATGCTAGAACTCTCTGTCCTCAGGAGACACACTACCGCATTGTCTGATCTCTGATCCATGCTAGAACTCTCTGTCCTCAGGAGACACACTACCGCATTGTCTGATCTCTGATCCATGCTAGAACTCTCTGTCCTCTCAGAAGAGACACACTACCGCATTGTCTGATCTCTGATCCATGCTAGAACTCTCTGTCCTCTCAGAAGAGACACACTACCGCATTGTCTGATCTCTGATCCATGCTAGAGCTCTCTGTCCTCTCAGGAGAGACACACTACTGCATTGTCTGATCTCTGATCCATGCTAGAACTCTCTGTCCTCAGAAGAGACACTACCGCATTGTCTGATCTCTGATCCATGCTAGAACTCTCTGTCCTCAGAAGAGACACTACCGCATTGTCTGATCTCTGATCCATGCTAGAACTTTCTGTCCTCAGAAGAGACACACTACCACATTGTCTGATTTCTGATCCATGCTAGAACTCTCTGTCCTCAGGAGAGACACTACCGCATTGTCTGATCTCTGATCCATGCTGGAACTCTCTGTCCTCAGAAGAGACACACTACCGCATTGTCTGATCTCTGATCCATGCTAGAGCTCTCTGTCCTCAGGAGAGACACACTACTGCATTGTCTGATCTCTGATCCATGCTAGAACTCTCTGTCCTCAGGAGAGACACACTACTGCATTGTCTGATCTCTGATCCATGCTAGAACTCTCTGTCCTCAGAAGAGACACAGTACTGCATTGTCTGATCTCTGATCCATGTTAGACCTCTCTGTCCTCAGAAGAGACACACTACCGCATTGTCTGATCTCTGATCCATGTTAGACCTCTCTGTCCTCAGAAGAGACACACTACCGCATTGTCTGATCTCTGATCCATGCTAGAACTCTCTGTCCTCAGAAGAGACACACTACCGCATTGTCTGATCTCTGATCCATGCTAGAACTCTCTGTCCTCAGAAGAGACACACTACCGCATTGTCTGATCTCTGATCCATGCTAGACCTCTCTGTCCTCAGAAGAGACACTACCGCATTCTCTGATCTCTGATCTATGCTAGAGCTCTCTGTCCTCAGAAGAGACACACTACCGCATTGTCTGATCTCTGATCTATGCTAGAACTCTCTGTCCTCAGAAGAGACACACTACCGCATTATCTGATCTCTGATCCATGCTAGACCTCTCTGTCTTCAGAAGAGACACTACCGCATTGTCTGATCTCTGATCCATGCTAGACCTCTCTGTCCTCAGAAGAGACACACTGCCGCATTGTCTGATCTCTGATCCATGCTAGAGCTCTCTGTCCCGAGAAGAGACATACTACCACATTGTCTGATCTCTGATCCATGCTAGAACTCTCTGTCCCGAGAAGAGACATACTACCACATTGTCTGATCTCTGATCCATGCTAGAGCTCTCTGTCCTCAGAAGAGACACTACCGCATTGTCTGATCTCTGATCCATGCTAGAACTCTCTATCCTCAGAAGAGACACTACCGCATTGTCTGATCTCTGATCCATGCTAGAGCTCTCTGTCCTCAGAAGAGACACACTACCGCATTGTCTGATCTCTGATCAATGCTAGAGCTCTCTGTCCTCAGAAGAGAAACACTACCGCATTGTCTGATCTCTGATCCATGCTAGAGCTCTCTGTCCTCAGAAGAGACACACTACCGCATTGTCTGATCTCTGATCCATGCTGGAACTCTCTGTCCTCAGAAGAGAAGCACTACCGCATTGTCTGATCTCTGATTCATGCTAGAACTCTCTATCCTCAGAAGAGACACTACCGCATTGTCTGATCTCTGATCCATGCTAGAGCTCTCTGTCCTCAGAAGAGACACACTACCGCATTGTCTGATCTCTGATCCATGCTAGAGCTCTCTATCCTCAGAAGAGACACACTACCGCATTGTCTGATCTCTGATCCATACTGCAACTCTCTGTCCTCAGAAGAGACACTACCGCATTGTCTGATCTCTGATCCATGCTAGAACTCTCTGTCCTCAGAAGAGACACTACCGCATTGTCTGATGTCTGATCCATGCTAGAGCTCTCTGTCCTCAGAAGAGACACACTACCGCATTGTCTGATCTCTGATCCATGCTAGAGCTCTCTGTCCTCTCAGAAGAGACACACTACCGCATTGTCTGATCTCTGATCCATGCTAGAGCTCTCTGTCCTCAGAAGAGACACACTACTGCATTGTCTGATCTCTGATCCATGCTAGAGCTCTCTGTCCTCAGAAGAGACACACTACCGCATTGTCTGATCTCTGATCCATGCTAGAACTCTCTGTCCTCTCAGAAGAGACACACTACCGCATTGTCTGATCTCTGATCCATGCTAGAGCTCTCTGTCCTCAGAAGAGACACACTACCGCATTGTCTGATCTCTGATCCATGCTAGAACTCTCTGTCCTCTCAGGAGAGACACACTACTGCATTATCTGATCTCTGATCCATGCTAGAACTCTCTGTCCTCTCAGAAGAGACACACTACCGCATTGTCTGATCTCTGATCCATGCTAGAACTCTCTATCCTCAGAAGAGACACTACCGCATTGTCTGATCTCTGATCCATGCTAGAGCTCTCTGTCCTCAGAAGAGACACACTACCGCATTGTCTGATCTCTGATCCATACTGCAACTCTCTGTCCTCAGAAGAGACACTACCGCATTGTCTGATGTCTGATTCATGCTAGAGCTCTCTGTCCTCAGAAGAGACACACTACCGCATTGTCTGATCTCTGATCCATGCTAGAGCTCTCTGTCCTCTCAGGAGAGACACACTACCGCATTGTCTGATCTCTGATCCATGCTAGAACTCTCTGTCCTCTCAGGAGAGACACACTACTGCATTGTCTGATCTCTGATCCATGCTAGAACTCTCTGTCCTCTCAGAAGAGACACACTACCGCATTGTCTGATCTCTGATCCATGCTAGAACTCTCTGTCCTCTCAGAAGAGACACACTACCGCATTGTCTCATCTCTGATCCATGCTAGAGCTCTCTGTCCTCTCAGGAGAGACACACTACTGCATTGTCTGATCTCTGATCCATGCTAGAACTCTCTGTCCTCAGAAGAGACACACTACCACATTGTCTGATCTCTGATCCATGCTAGAACTCTGTCCTCAGAAGAGACACTACCGCATTGTCTGATCTCTGATCCATGCTAGAGCTCTCTGTCCTCAGAAGAGACACTACCGCATTCTCTGATCTCTGATCTATGCTAGAACTCTGTGTCCTCAGAAGAGACACACTACCGCACTGTCTGATCTCTGATCCATGCTAGAGCTCTCTGTCCTCAGAAGAGACACTACCGCATTGTCTGATCTCTGATCCATGCTAGAACTCTCTGTCCTCAGAAGAGACACTACCGCATTGTCTGATCTCTGTTCCATGCTAGAACTTTCTGTCCTCAGAAGAGACACACTACCACATTGTCTGATTTCTGATCCATGCTAGAACTCTCTGTCCTCAGGAGAGACACTACCGCATTGTCTGATCTCTGATCCATGCTGGAACTCTCTGTCCTCAGAAGAGACACACTACCGCATTGTCTGATCTCTGATCCATGCTAGAGCTCTCTGTCCTCAGGAGAGACACACTACTGCATTGTCTGATCTCTGATCCATGCTAGAACTCTCTGTCCTCAGGAGAGACACACTACTGCATTGTCTGATCTCTGATCCATGCTAGAACTCTCTGTCCTCAGAAGAGACACACTACCGCATTGTCTGATCTCTGATCCATGTTAGACCTCTCTGTCCTCAGAAGAGACACACTACCGCATTGTCTGATCTCTGATCCATGTTAGACCTCTCTGTCCTCAGAAGAGACACACTACCGCATTGTCTGATCTCTGATCCATGCTAGAACTCTCTGTCCTCAGGAGAGACACACTACTGCATTGTCTGATCTCTGATCCATGCTAGAACTCTCTGTCCTCAGAAGAGACACACTACCGCATTGTCTGATCTCTGATCCATGCTAGACCTCTCTGTCCTCAGAAGAGACACTACCGCATTCTCTGATCTCTGATCTATGCTAGAGCTCTCTGTCCTCAGAAGAGACACACTACCGCATTATCTGATCTCTGATCCATGCTAGACCTCTCTGTCCTCAGAAGAGACACTACCGCATTGTCTGATCTCTGATCCATGCTAGACCTCTCTGTCCTCAGAAGAGACACACTGCCGCATTGTCTGATCTCTGATCCATGCTAGAACTCTCTGTCCCGAGAAGAGACATACTACCACATTGTCTGATCTCTGATCCATGCTAGAGCTCTCTGTCCTCAGAAGAGACACTACCGCATTGTCTGATCTCTGATCCATGCTAGAACTCTCTATCCTCAGAAGAGACACTACCGCATTGTCTGATCTCTGATCCATGCTAGAGCTCTCTGTCCTCAGAAGAGACACACTACCGCATTGTCTGATCTCTGATCCATGCTAGAGCTCTCTGTCCTCAGAAGAGACACACTACCGCATTGTCTGATCTCTGATCAATGCTAGAGCTCTCTGTCCTCAGAAGAGACACACTACCGCATTGTCTGATCTCTGATCCATGCTAGAGCTCTCTGTCCTCAGAAGAGACACACTACCGCATTGTCTGATCTCTGATCCATGCTGGAACTCTCTGTCCTCAGAAGAGAAGCACTACCGCATTGTCTGATCTCTGATCCATGCTAGAACTCTCTATCCTCAGAAGAGACACTACCGCATTGTCTGATCTCTGATCCATGCTAGAGCTCTCTGTCCTCAGAAGAGACACACTACCGCATTGTCTGATCTCTGATCCATGCTAGAGCTCTCTATCCTCAGAAGAGACACACTACCGCATTGTCTGATCTCTGATCCATACTGCAACTCTCTGTCCTAAGAAGAGACACTACCGCATTGTCTGATCTCTGATCCATGCTAGAACTCTCTGTCCTCAGAAGAGACACTACCGCATTGTCTGATGTCTGATCCATGCTAGAGCTCTCTGTCCTCAGAAGAGACACACTACCGCATTGTCTGATCTCTGATCCATGCTAGAGCTCTCTGTCCTCTCAGAAGAGACACACTTCCGCATTGTCTGATGTCTGATCCATGCTAGAACTCTCTGTCCTCAGAAGAGACACACTACCGCATTGTCTGATCTCTGATCCATGCTAGAACTCTGTCCTCAGAAGAGACACACTACCGCATTGTCTGATCTCTGATCCATGCTACAGCTCTCTGTCCTCAGAAGAGACACTACCGCATTGTCTGATGTCTGATCCATGCTAGAGCTCTCTGTCCTCAGAAGAGACACACTACCGCATTGTCTGATCTCTGATCCATGCTAGAGCTCTCTGTCCTCTCAGAAGAGACACACTACCGCATTGTCTGATCTCTGATCCATGCTAGAGCTCTCTGTCCTCAGAAGAGACACACTACCGCATTGTCTGATCTCTGATCAATGCTAGAGCTCTCTGTCCTCAGAAGAGACACACTACCGCATTGTCTGATCTCTGATCCATGCTAGAGCTCTCTGTCCTCAGAAGAGACACACTACCGCATTGTCTGATCTCTGATCCATGCTGGAACTCTCTGTCCTCAGAAGAGAAGCACTACCGCATTGTCTGATCTCTGATCCATGCTAGAACTCTCTGTCCTCAGAAGAGACACACTACCGCATTATCTGATCTCTGATCCATGCTAGACCTCTCTGTCCTCAGAAGAGACACTACCGCATTGTCTGATCTCTGATCCATGCTAGACCTCTCTGTCCTCAGAAGAGACACACTGCCGCATTGTCTGATCTCTGATCCATGCTAGAACTCTCTGTCCCGAGAAGAGACATACTACCACATTGTCTGATCTCTGATCCATGCTAGAGCTCTCTGTCCTCAGAAGAGACACTACCGCATTGTCTGATCTCTGATCCATGCTAGAACTCTCTATCCTCAGAAGAGACACTACCGCATTGTCTGATCTCTGATCCATGCTAGAGCTCTCTGTCCTCAGAAGAGACACACTACCGCATTGTCTGATCTCTGATCCATGCTAGAGCTCTCTGTCCTCAGAAGAGACACACTACCGCATTGTCTGATCTCTGATCAATGCTAGAGCTCTCTGTCCTCAGAAGAGACACACTACCGCATTGTCTGATCTCTGATCCATGCTAGAGCTCTCTGTCCTCAGAAGAGACACACTACCGCATTGTCTGATCTCTGATCCATGCTGGAACTCTCTGTCCTCAGAAGAGAAGCACTACCGCATTGTCTGATCTCTGATCCATGCTAGAACTCTCTATCCTCAGAAGAGACACTACCGCATTGTCTGATCTCTGATCCATGCTAGAGCTCTCTGTCCTCAGAAGAGACACACTACCGCATTGTCTGATCTCTGATCCATGCTAGAGCTCTCTATCCTCAGAAGAGACACACTACCGCATTGTCTGATCTCTGATCCATACTGCAACTCTCTGTCCTAAGAAGAGACACTACCGCATTGTCTGATCTCTGATCCATGCTAGAACTCTCTGTCCTCAGAAGAGACACTACCGCATTGTCTGATGTCTGATCCATGCTAGAGCTCTCTGTCCTCAGAAGAGACACACTACCGCATTGTCTGATCTCTGATCCATGCTAGAGCTCTCTGTCCTCTCAGAAGAGACACACTTCCGCATTGTCTGATGTCTGATCCATGCTAGAACTCTCTGTCCTCAGAAGAGACACACTACCGCATTGTCTGATCTCTGATCCATGCTAGAACTCTGTCCTCAGAAGAGACACACTACCGCATTGTCTGATCTCTGATCCATGCTACAGCTCTCTGTCCTCAGAAGAGACACTACCGCATTGTCTGATGTCTGATCCATGCTAGAGCTCTCTGTCCTCAGAAGAGACACACTACCGCATTGTCTGATCTCTGATCCATGCTAGAGCTCTCTGTCCTCTCAGAAGAGACACACTACCGCATTGTCTGATCTCTGATCCATGCTAGAGCTCTCTGTCCTCAGAAGAGACACACTACCGCATTGTCTGATCTCTGATCAATGCTAGAGCTCTCTGTCCTCAGAAGAGACACACTACCGCATTGTCTGATCTCTGATCCATGCTAGAGCTCTCTGTCCTCAGAAGAGACACACTACCGCATTGTCTGATCTCTGATCCATGCTGGAACTCTCTGTCCTCAGAAGAGAAGCACTACCGCATTGTCTGATCTCTGATCCATGCTAGAACTCTCTATCCTCAGAAGAGACACTACCGCATTGTCTGATCTCTGATCCATGCTAGAGCTCTCTATCCTCAGAAGAGACACACTACCGCATTGTCTGATCTCTGTTCCATACTGCAACTCTCTGTCCTCAGAAGAGACACTACCGCATTGTCTGATCTCTGATCCATGCTAGAACTCTCTGTCCTCAGAAGAGACACTACCGCATTGTCTGATGTCTGATCCATGCTAGAGCTCTCTGTCCTCAGAAGAGACACACTACCGCATTGTCTGATCTCTGATCCATGCTAGAGCTCTCTGTCCTCTCAGAAGAGACACACTACCGCATTGTCTGATCTCTGATCCATGCTAGAACTCTCTGTCCTCAGAAGAGACACACTACCGCATTGTCTGATCTCTGATACATGCTAGAGCTCTCTGTCCTCAGAAGAGACACTACCGCATTGTCTGATGTCTGATCCATGCTAGAGCTCTCTGTCCTCAGAAGAGACACATTACCGCATTGTCTGATCTCTGATCCATGCTAGAGCTCTCTGTCCTCTCAGAAGAGACACACTACCGCATTGTCTGATCTCTGATCCATGCTAGAACTCTCTGTCCTCAGAAGAGACACTACCGCATTGTCTGATCTCTGATCCATGCTAGAACTCTGTCCTCAGAAGAGACACTACCGCATTGTCTGATCTCTGATCCATGCTAGAACTCTCTATCCTCAGAAGACACACTACCGCATTGTCTGATCTCTGATCCATGCTAGAGCTCTCTGTCCTCAGAAGAGACACACTACCGCATTGTCTGATCTCCGATCCATGCTAGACCTCTCTGTCCTCAGAAGAGACACACTACCGCATTGTCTGATCTCTGATCCATGCTAGAGCTCTCTGTCCTCAGAAGAGACACACTACCCCATTGTCTGATCTCTGATCCATGCTAGAACTCTCTGTCCTCAGAAGAGACACACTACCGCATTGTCTGATCTCTGATCCATGCTAGAACTCTCTGTCCTCAGAAGAGACACACTACTGCATTGTCTGATCTCTGATCCATGCTGGAACTCTCTGTCCTCAGAAGAGACACACTACCGCATTGTCTGATCTCTGATCCATGCTAGACCTCTCTGTCCTCAGAAGAGACACACTACCGCATTGTCTGATCTCTGATCCATGCTAGAACTCTCTGTCCTCAGAAGAGACACCCTACCGCAAGGTCTGATCTCTGATACATGCTAGAACGCTCTGTCCTCAGGAGAGACACACTACCGCATTGTCTGATCTCTGATCCATGCTAGAGGTCTCTGTCCTCAGAAGAGACACACTACCGTATTGTCTGATCTCTGATCCATGCTGGAACTCTCTGTCCTCAGAAGAGACACTACCGCATTGTCTGATCTCTGATCCATGCTAGAACTCTCTGTCCTCAGAAGAGACACACTACCGCATTGTCTGATCTCTGATCCATACTGCAACTCTCTGTCCTCAGAAGAGACACTACCGCATTGTCTGATCTCTGATCCATGCTAGAACTCTCTGTCCTCAGAAGAGACACTACCGCATTGTCTGATGTCTGATCCATGCTAGAGCTCTCTGTCCTCAGAAGAGACACACTACCGCATTGTCTGATCTCTGATCCATGCTAGAGCTCTCTGTCCTCTCAGAAGAGACACACTTCCGCATTGTCTGATGTCTGATCCATGCTAGAACTCTCTGTCCTCAGAAGAGACACACTACCGCATTGTCTGATCTCTGATCCATGCTAGAACTCTGTCCTCAGAAGAGACACACTACCGCATTGTCTGATCTCTGATCCATGCTACAGCTCTCTGTCCTCAGAAGAGACACTACCGCATTGTCTGATGTCTGATCCATGCTAGAGCTCTCTGTCCTCAGAAGAGACACACTACTGCATTGTCTGATCTCTGATCCATGCTAGAGCTCTCTGTCCTCTCAGAAGAGACACACTACCGCATTGTCTGATCTCTGATCCATGCTAGAGCTCTCTGTCCTCAGAAGAGACACACTACCGCATTGTCTGATCTCTGATCAATGCTAGAGCTCTCTGTCCTCAGAAGAGACACACTACCGCATTGTCTGATCTCTGATCCATGCTAGAGCTCTCTGTCCTCAGAAGAGACACACTACCGCATTGTCTGATCTCTGATCCATGCTGGAACTCTCTGTCCTCAGAAGAGAAGCACTACCGCATTGTCTGATCTCTGATCCATGCTAGAGCTCTCTATCCTCAGAAGAGACACACTACCGCATTGTCTGATCTCTGTTCCATACTGCAACTCTCTGTCCTCAGAAGAGACACTACCGCATTGTCTGATCTCTGATCCATGCTAGAACTCTCTGTCCTCAGAAGAGACACTACCGCATTGTCTGATGTCTGATCCATGCTAGAGCTCTCTGTCCTCAGAAGAGACACACTACCGCATTGTCTGATCTCTGATCCATGCTAGAGCTCTCTGTCCTCTCAGAAGAGACACACTACCGCATTGTCTGATCTCTGATCCATGCTAGAACTCTCTGTCCTCAGAAGAGACACACTACCGCATTGTCTGATCTCTGATACATGCTAGAGCTCTCTGTCCTCAGAAGAGACACTACCGCATTGTCTGATGTCTGATCCATGCTAGAGCTCTCTGTCCTCAGAAGAGACACATTACCGCATTGTCTGATCTCTGATCCATGCTAGAGCTCTCTGTCCTCTCAGAAGAGACACACTACCGCATTGTCTGATCTCTGATCCATGCTAGAACTCTCTGTCCTCAGAAGAGACACTACCGCATTGTCTGATCTCTGATCCATGCTAGAACTCTGTCCTCAGAAGAGACACTACCGCATTGTCTGATCTCTGATCCATGCTAGAACTCTCTATCCTCAGAAGACACACTACCGCATTGTCTGATCTCTGATCCATGCTAGAGCTCTCTGTCCTCAGAAGAGACACACTACCGCATTGTCTGATCTCCGATCCATGCTAGACCTCTCTGTCCTCAGAAGAGACACACTACCGCATTGTCTGATCTCTGATCCATGCTAGAGCTCTCTGTCCTCAGAAGAGACACACTACCCCATTGTCTGATCTCTGATCCATGCTAGAACTCTCTGTCCTCAGAAGAGACACACTACCGCATTGTCTGATCTCTGATCCATGCTAGAACTCTCTGTCCTCAGAAGAGACACACTACTGCATTGTCTGATCTCTGATCCATGCTGGAACTCTCTGTCCTCAGAAGAGACACACTACCGCATTGTCTGATCTCTGATCCATGCTAGACCTCTCTGTCCTCAGAAGAGACACACTACCGCATTGTCTGATCTCTGATCCATGCTAGAACTCTCTGTCCTCAGAAGAGACACCCTACCGCAAGGTCTGATCTCTGATACATGCTAGAACGCTCTGTCCTCAGGAGAGACACACTACCGCATTGTCTGATCTCTGATCCATGCTAGAGGTCTCTGTCCTCAGAAGAGACACACTACCGTATTGTCTGATCTCTGATCCATGCTGGAACTCTCTGTCCTCAGAAGAGACACTACCGCATTGTCTGATCTCTGATCCATGCTAGAACTCTCTGTCCTCAGAAGAGACACACTACCGCATTGTCTGATCTCTGATCCATGCTAGAGCTCTCTGTCCTCAGAGGAGACACACTACCGCATTGTCTGATCTCTGATCTATGCTAGAACTCTCTGTCCTCAGAAGAGACACATTACCACATAGTTTCTCTTTATAAATTGTTTTGGGTAGTTAGGTTGCAAATAACCAAGTTATGTTTGAATGAGTTACGTGTTCTCCTCATCACACTGAGTCTGTGCAATGAGATGTTGAAGCAGACAAGTGTTCTTATCTTTGTTGTCATAAATGAGCTAGCATCCCTGTGGGACCCTCTTGATGTTGTAATGAAGGCATCCAGTGACATTTCTTGCAGAAGGATGTATCTCCTTTTCATTGTCCAGTGTATATAAGCTGTGTCCTATGTTGTCAGTATACAGCAATCTGAGGGAAGCTTGTAAGGGGAAAGCTTGATGTGTTTCTTCTAAGTTAGCCAATAATTGGCTCATCCTGGTTTGCTTCTTGCTTTTTACTTTGTAGGAATAGCTAGTTTCCAGGTCTCTACACCTCATTTTAATCTGGAGAGCAAAATACCAGATTTTCAGCGCAAAAGCAATATTTTTTTTACCAATTGTACATACAATTGAGATTGTATCATATATGAGCACACCATGCAACCTTACACATTTACCTTGCTCACAGTGTGATCGCCTTCAGAAGCCTCCAGTGGATGAGAACGGAATGGCAGCTGTGACTTAGTAAGATGGGGTTGGCGGGTGTGGTCAGTGGTCACACTTACTTGCAGGCACTTTAGCACAGGCCTGGAAATAGGTGTCATGCAGCAGCCTGAATCATTCTTGTCACATCCACTTTAGCACAGGCCTGAAATATCAGCATTGTATATTTAAGTTTTAGATTTTTCATACATTTTTGAAATGACTGGTAAGCGCCAGGCAAAGTTTACCATTTGTAGACATTTTTTATTTGTGACAGCAGCGATGCCCTGAAGGTTTGTGATATTGTGATAACTAATAGTCTTTCCACCATCCCTGTCCACCCCTTTGCCTGATATTACAATAAATGTTAACAACACGTCTATAACATCAGTTCCCAAAGCACGGTGCCTGGGGGTAATATTTGATTCTTCTCTCTCATTTACTCCTCACATTAACTCCCTAACCAGCTCCTGCCATTTCCAACTGAAAAACATAGCATGTATCCGACCTTTTCTCTCCCATGACACAACCAAAATGTTAGTACATGCTCTTATTATATCTCGATTGGACTATTGCAATATATTGCTTGGTGGACTTCCAACTAACCGACTATCACCGCTCAATTCTGTACTGAACTCTGCTGCTCGACTCATTCATCTCTCCTCTCGCTCTTCCTCTGCTGCTCCTCTCTGCCAAGCTCTTCACTGGCTACCAATTAATGAGAGGATTCAGTTCAAACTCTTACCCCTAACCTACAAAGCTCTCCACAATCTCTCTCCCCTGTGCATCTCCTCACTAGTCTCCAGATACCAACCCAACTGCAATCTCAGATCTGCACACGAGCTTCTTCTATCCTCTTCTACAATTACCTCCTCACATTCACGTGTACAAGACTTCTCACGTGCCTCACCCCTCCTCTGGAATGCCCTTCCACAACACATCCGCCACTCTCCCACCTTTGAAATCTTTAAACGCTCCCTCAAAACCCACCTTTTCCGACAAGCATATTCTCTAGCTTAGGCCATGCACCCACTAAATAACCTAATTACGCACTGCCTGTACATATACTGTATACTTCCCCCACCTCTTGTTTCCACAACATTCCTTTAGATTGTAAGCTCGCAAGGGCAGGGCTCTCACCCTTTTGTGTCATGGAATGTTATTAATTCAATTGCTTGCACACTGTTAGACATTTATACATTTTAGTCATCATGTTAAATCAAGTTGTAATCAGCAGTGCTGTATCTTGTATCAGTGTTCATATTTCATGTATATCATTGTCTGTATCATTATGTATCCCTTGTTTGTTTTCTTACATTGTACAGCGCCACGGAATATGTTGGCGCTTTATAAATAAATAATAATAATAATATTCGCTTGCCATTAAAGTCAGTGGGGCTGACACCGAACTTCCAGTTCACAAATTGTTGTGGTAATTTTTTGTCAACGTTCAGGAACATTAAATTGTGATGTTCAGCTGGGGCTACTTGTGACATATGCAAAAAGTGAGGAGGTACTTCAAAAAGAAGAGTTGTAAGAAAGGTATCAGATTTGGGGAAATAAGGTAGTCTTTGTTGCTTTGATACAGCTCAGCCATGTTAGATGATACAAGGACCAGTCCAAGGGCAGCTTAGAGACCAACCTGTTCCGGGGCAGTAATTATGTCTGAAGGGGGTCTGGTAAAAGGCCGTTAGAAAAGTTCCCAAGTATTCTAAATTGACGGTTGTGCCGTTCATTGGAAAATTGGCCTGCAGAAGCTGCCAAGATCACCAGCTCAATGGATGGAAGGTAGACCAAAACTGTGGAGGAGATATGTGAGGTTCAGTAGCAAATAAGAGTCATTCGCAAATCCATCCCCTCTACTGTAAAACAAAAAGAACAGGAGGTGGGGCAGCTTTGTTCCCCTCTGCATTGGGAATAATGGATAGAAAGCCATCGTGCCCCCCAAAAATGTGAAGCCAACACTGCATACGCCCCATTATAAAAACAATGGGATCTAAATAATGAGCATAAAAATGAAAAAGTAACACATACAGAAGGAATGCAATGCTGCAACATGACATGTTTCCCATCAGGCCCCCCACAGGCCCCGCCCCCTTACATATTTGGAGGATACTTATTGGTGGGCACTTGGTGGCGGGTGCATTTAAGGCTGCATTGAGCAGTTGTAACGATCAGTCATGTAACGGTTGACCAGAATGAGCTCTATCAGAACAATTAGTCAGTAATTTATTCAAATGTGTGATCACATTTGTTTAGGTGCACAGTAACAATAGGAGTATTCCTAAGTGATAGCACTTGGTGGCTGGGGCTATCACTACACAGAGAGTGGTCGTACAGGCAAAGTCGGTAACAGATCGGTCAATCGGAGGTACAGAATCGTCAAACAGAAATCGGAGTCAGTGTACAGGCAAAGGTCGGCAGCAGATCAGATAGGCTAAGGTACAGAATCGTAGAACAGAAATCAGGGTCGATATTCAGGCAGAGGGTCGGCAACAGATTAGATTGGTAAAGTACAGAATCAGGAGGCAGAGAGTAATCAGAGGTTCAAGCAAGAGGTCATACACAGAATACCAATACAATAATATAGTAACAATCCTAAGCTATGTGTGAATGTGTGGACCATTCAATCGGCGCCGCCCAGAAGTCCAACCAATCAGGAACCAGGATTGGGCAGGCAGCTGTCAGATGACCACCAGGTCAGCTGACACGTCTCCTAAATGAATAAGTGCGGTGGCGATCCGTGCGCACGCGAGCCTGACGCTCGCCCACATCCTCAAGCAGACCGGACCTCCCTGACACCGGCGGGAGGCCCGGAGACGCCACGGGAGGCTGCGCCGCTATCCGCACCATTAGCCGGCGTGACAGCAGTGTTCACATATGGCTTGTGTAGTTTAAAAAAATGGTTGACCGTGTGTCGCACAGTGATCTGTTACTGCCACCGATTTTAATATGATTTCATAAAGAGCTTTTCTACTTCAGCTGATTCAGATGGTGCCGCCACGTTTGTGTGCTGAACTTTCTACTGGAGGGGAACAGAAAATCTATTCCTTGTGTGGGGCAGCCGGATATGAACGCTACAGAGACACACATGACAGGTCTCCTTTCTTCAGGGGACTGAACTCCGCATCAGAAGCCTGCTGAAACATCTGAGAATCCCACCACTTCCCATTCACATGAAAGGACGCAACATTGTCACCATTTGTTCTTCCACATTCACCCGTTCCGAGTAAAACCATAATTATCTTCAGACACAAGAGGCCACATCACTGCTCAGCCACAAAGAGGACATTAACCTGCATTATTGGTCTTCAGAGATGGAGTCAATGAGGGGCACAGCTTGGGCTGCGGTCTGTAGAATAGAAGAAAGGGAATGCAGAAGACTTCCTCTACAAAGCAGCTCCATGTCTCCAAACTTGTGAATAACAGGGAGCTTCATGGGGAGCCAGAGACACAACGCAACCAATATACTACAGCTCTCTGAGGCTGCAGAATGCTGGAAGTCTATGCCCAACTCATCCAGAAAACCCGAGAGGTGTGATGAGCCTCTGCCTCCTACACCTGCTCTCCTGGTCATACTGGACCATAGTGAGGCTGCTAAAGGCCATTGAGTTGTGTCATTCAGCAAGGCTGGGCTGAGGGAGAGGCATGGAAGGAACCAGCCTCGGGCATGTTATCAGGATGGGGGTTGGGATGATGCAGACTGGACGCACCCTAATTTCCCTCTCCTTCCGGACTATGACGTTCCACTGGTCTTAGTCACCTTCCTGCACAGCTTGACTGCAGGACAACAAACATGGTGGCCTGCCCTGAAGCTGTACAGATCCTTCATTCCACTCAGCAGGAAGCCCTAAACAGCTGCACAAGAGAAGTCTGCAGCTCCTGAACATGCTGCCCCGCCCTCCTCTCTGATTGGATGGCCATTAGCACAGCATTGGCTAGAGGGAAGGCTGCCCCGCCCTCCTCTCTGATTGGATGGCCATTAGCGCAGCATTGGCTAGAGGGAAGGCTGCCCCGCCCTCCTCTCTGATTGGATGGCCATTAGCGCAGCATTGGCTAGAGGGAAGGCTGCCCCGCCCTCCTCTCTGATTGGATGGCCATTAGCACAGCATTGGCTAGAGGGAAGGCTGCCCCGCCTGCCTCTCTGATTGGATGGCCATTAGCACAGCATTGGCTAGAGGGAAGGTTACCCCGCCCTCCTCTCTGATTGGATGGCCATTAGCACAGCATTGGCTAGAGGGAAGGCTGCCCCGCCCTCCTCTATGATTGGATGGCCAGTAGCACAGCATTGGCTAAAGGGAAGGCTGCCCCGCCCTCCTCTCTGATTGGATGGCCATTAGCACAGCATTGGCTAGAGGGAAGGCTGCCCCGCCCGCCTCTCTGATTGGATGGCCAGTAGCACAGCATTGGCTAAAGGGAAGGCTGCCCCGCCCTCCTCTATGATTGGATGGCCAGTAGCACAGCATTGGCTAGAGGGAAGGCTGTCCCGCCCTCCTCTCTGATTGGATGGCCATTAGCACAGCATTGGCTAGAGGGAAGGCTGCCCCGCCCGCCTCTCTGATTGGATGGCCAGTAGCACAGCATTGGCTAGAGGGAAGGCTGCCCCACCCTCCTCTCTGATTGGATGGCCAGTAGCACAGCATTGGCTAGAGGGAAGGCTGCCCCACCCTCCTCTCTGATTGGATGGCCATTAGCACAGCATTGGCTAGAAGGAAGGCTGCCCCGCCCTCCTCTCTGATTGGATGGCCAGTAGCACAGCATTGGCTAGAGGGAAGGCTGCCCCACCCTCCTCTCTGATTGGATGGCCATTAGCACAGCATTGGCTAGAAGGAAGGCTGCCCCGCCCTCCTCTCTGATTGGATGGCCAGTAGCACAGCATTGGCTAGAAGGAAGGCTGCCCCACCCTCCTCTCTGATTGGATGGCCATTAGCACAGCATTGGCTAGAAGGAAGGCTGCCCCGCCCTCCTCTCTGATTGGATGGCCAGTAGCACAGCATTGGCTAGAGGGAAGGCTTCCCCGCCCTCCTCTCTGATTGGATGGCCATTAGCACAGCATTGGCTAGAGGGAAGGTTACCCCGCCCTCCTCTCTGATTGGATGGCCATTAGCACAGCATTGGCTAGAGCAGGGGTCGGCAACCCGCGGCTCCGGAGCCGCAAGCGGCTCTTTTTCACCTTTGCCGCGGCTCCTAGACCGCGGCTCAGTCGCGGCTCCGGTGCTGCAGGGCTGCCCATTCTGACACCACACCGGTAGTGAGTGTCAGTGGCTGCGGCGCGCTTGTTTCATGTGCGCGTGTGACGTGTGCTGCCAGCTGGCCGGCAGCCTATCAGAGAGGCCGCCGGACCAGTGTAGGGCTTCGGGCGGCCATTTTCCCGTAGCCCTGCAGTGTAGTGCAGGCAGGACGTGACGTCGGGAAGGAAGGAAGAGGAGCCGAGGGAGTTGCGCGCCACAAGGAGGTCGGGACAGGAGGAGATCGTGACAGGAGTACTTCTGACTAGGTGAGTAAATGGGTTTTTCTTTTCAGATCTGCTGAAGGATTTGTGCATATTGGGGTCCATATCTGCTAACGATTTGTGCATATTGGGGTCATATCTGCTAACGATTTGTGCATATTGGGGTCATATCTGCAAATTGGGGTCATATCTGCTAACGATTTGTGCATATTGGGGTCATATCTGCTAACGATTTGTGCATATTGGGGTCATATCTGCTAATGATTTGTGCCTATTGGGGACATATCTGCTAACGATTTGTGCATATTGGGGACATATCTGCTAACGATTTGTGCATATTGGGGACATATCTGCTAACGATTTGTGCATATTGGGGTCATATCTGCTAACGATTTGTGCATATTGGGGACATATCTGCTAACGATTTGTGCGTATTGGGGACATATCTGCTAACGATTTGTGCATATTGGGGTCATATCTGCTAACGATTTGTGCATATTGGGGACATATCTGCTAACGATTTGTGCATATTGGGGTCATATCTGCATATTGGGGTCATATCTGCTAACGATTTGTGCATATTGGGGTCATATCTGCTAACGATTTGTGCATATTGGGGACATATCTGCTAACGATTTGTGCATATTGGGGTCATATCTGCATATTGGGGTCATATCTGCTAACGATTTGTGCATATTGGGGTCATATCTGCTAACGATTTGTGCATATTGGGGTCATATCTGCTAACGATTTGTGCATATTGGGGTCATATCTGCTAACGATTTGTGCATATTGGGGACATATCTGCTAACGATTTGTGCATATTGGGGTCATATCTGCATATTGGGGTCATATCTGCTAACGATTTGTGCATATTGGGGTCATATCTGCTAACGATTTGTGCATATTGGGGTCATATCTGCTAACGATTTGTGCATATTGGGGTCATATCTGCTAACGATTTGTGCATATTGGGGTCATATCTGCATATTGGGGTCATATCTGCTAACGATTTGTGCATATTCGGGTCATATCTGCATTTTGGGGTCATATCTGCTAATGATTTGTGCATATTGGGGTCATATCTGCATATTGGGGTCATATCTGCTAACGATTTGTGCATATTGGGGTCATATCTGCTAACGATTTGTGCATATTGGGGACATATCTAACGATTTGTGCATATTGGGGACATATCTGCTAACGATTTGTGCATATTGGGGACATATCTGCTAACGATTTGTGCATATTGGGGACATATCCGCTAACGATTTGTGCATATTGGGGACATATCTGCTAACGATTTGTGCATATTGGGGACATATCTGCTAACGATTTGTGCGTATTGGGGACATATCTGCTAACGATTTGTGCGTATTGGGGACATATCTGCTAACGATTTGTGCATATTGGGGACATATCTGCTAACAATATGTGCATATTAGGGTCATATCTGTTTTATAATGGCTTTGCGGCTCCCAGTTTTTATTCTCTTTTCGGAAACGGGTCCAAGTGGCTCTTTGATTCTTAAAGGTTGCAGACCCCTGGGCTAGAGGGAAGGCTGCCCCGCCCTCCTCTATGATTGGATGGCCAGTAGCACAGCATTGGCTAAAGGGAAGGCTGCACCGCCCTCCTCTCTGATTGGATGGCCATTAGCACAGCATTGGCTAGAGGGAAGGCTGCCCCGCCCGCCTCTCTGATTGGATGGCCAGTAGCACAGCATTGGCTAAAGGGAAGGCTGCCCCGCCCTCCTCTATGATTGGATGGCCAGTAGCACAGCATTGGCTAGAGGGAAGGCTGTCCCGCCCTCCTCTCTGATTGGATGGCCATTAGCACAGCATTGGCTAGAGGGAAGGCTGCCCCGCCCGCCTCTCTGATTGGATGGCCAGTAGCACAGCATTGGCTAGAGGGAAGGCTGCCCCACCCTCCTCTCTGATTGGATGGCCAGTAGCACAGCATTGGCTAGAGGGAAGGCTGCCCCACCCTCCTCTCTGATTGGATGGCCATTAGCACAGCATTGGCTAGAAGGAAGGCTGCCCCGCCCTCCTCTCTGATTGGATGGCCAGTAGCACAGCATTGGCTAGAGGGAAGGCTGCCCCACCCTCCTCTCTGATTGGATGGCCATTAGCACAGCATTGGCTAGAAGGAAGGCTGCCCCGCCCTCCTCTCTGATTGGATGGCCAGTAGCACAGCATTGGCTAGAAGGAAGGCTGCCCCACCCTCCTCTCTGATTGGATGGCCATTAGCACAGCATTGGCTAGAAGGAAGGCTGCCCCGCCCTCCTCTCTGATTGGATGGCCAGTAGCACAGCATTGGCTAGAGGGAAGGCTTCCCCGCCCTCCTCTCTGATTGGATGGCCAGTAGCACAGCATTGGCTAGAGGGAAGGCTTCCCCGCCCTCCTCTCTGATTGGATGGCCAGTAGCACAGCATTGGCTAGAGGGAAGGCTTCCCCGCCCTCCTCTCTGATTGGATGGCCAGTAGCACAGCATTGGCTAGAAGGAAGCTGCTGCTGCTCCTATTGAATTTGATGCCGTGTACTGCACCTGTGATCAGCTGGGGATCCCGGGACATAATGCAGGGCCTTGCAGGAGCTGCAGAAACGGGACTGTCCAGGTAAAATCGGGACAGTTGGAGTGTATGCATGTGGGCAGCAGCAGTAAGGAAGGCACAGAAGCTACAGACACAGCAGAGAGAAGTGACTGGGGAGGGGGCTGCTCTTCTAGCTTTGGACCAAGTGAGCTCTCCAGTCTACGGGGTCATGGAGCGTCATATGGTTGCACAAAGCAGAAAAAGCTACTACTAGTAGAGTGTAAGTCCTGAATACCATAGAGCCTTCCCACTGTTCCTGCTCCATCCCCGGGGGAAGCCGCCCGACACTCCCTGTGCAGCCAGGACTGGCATCCACAAGGGCTTCCCAAGCTTAGTGCATCCTGTGATGTGGTCAATGACTCCATTCTATCATGTAATAGCGCCTGCCGCGGGTCTTTGACAATTGCTTTGTGGAATAAAGAAGAAAGTAGCTTATATACCTGACTGCAGAATCTGAAGAGTCGGTGGAGGGCAGTCCACCATATATGAAGCATATCACCGGTCACTCTGCAGCCTCCGAAGCAGAAAGGGTTAGCAGAGGGTTAGCAGACCTTGGCAACTCTAGCCGGGACCAGCAGGTCATAATCTAGGCTGCTTCCACCGCGTGGAGGTTGCATGAACAGCTAGAGACCCTGCTCCAGATATCAATCCAATCCTCCCTATCTATTGACCCTGTGAGGTCGGACTCCCACCCCAGGGCATATGCTGCGTGTGGGAGAGGCTGTTCTGGGGGTGCAAGAAAACCATAAACTGTGGAAATCACAGCCGGGTCTCGACCTGGATTTGTGCAATTACAGCTGCAGTTTATTGGACCATAGCAGATAAAAGCCTGCTATGTCTGCTATGTGTGCTATAGTACAATAAACTAACTGCTATCATTGCACAAATCCAGGTGAGGCCCGGTCACCTTTTCTACTTTCAAATATAAACTGCAGCCATTCTTACACTGTTAATGACAAGAGGCTTCAAACCTGCTACAGCTGGTCATTAAGTGACTGGGGTTCAAATTCACTAAAGAAGGCGGAGCCACAAACAACCATTCACATTTCCTTGGTGGATAAACTGCTTCCATTCATACATTTTTGATGCCAGGAACCTGAAAGCTCACAAACTTGGCCATTGAGTGACTGTGTGTCCAGGTTACAAACAGTGGGCGGAGCCAAAAACAGATTTCCCTAAGAAAATATAAACGGCATCCATTTTTACACCGTTCATAGTAGAGGCCTCAAACCTAATACATTTGGTCACTGGGTGACTGGGGTTCAAATTCTGGAAAGGGGGTGAAAAACCTGCTACAGTTGGTCATTGGGTGACTGGGGTTTGAATTCAGAAAAGAGGGTGGAGCCACAAACAGCCAATCAGATTTGTTTCATTTCAGTGGGAAAATATAAATTATTGATGCCAAGGACCCCAAAGCTCACAAACTTAGTCATTGAGTAATTGTTAGGGTTAGAAAAAGTGAGCAGAGACAACACCAGCAAAATACATACCCGGGCAACGCCGGGTCATCAGCTAGTACATAATAATCATATAGCAGGACATTAGACTAGGACTATGGTAGGATTAGAGTGTGAGCTCCTCTGAGGACAGTCAGTGACATGACTATGTACTCTGTAATGTGCTGCAGGAGATGTCTGTGCTATATAAATACATAATAATAATATGGTAGGACATTAGACTATGACTATGGTAGGATTAGATTGTGAGCTCCTCTGAGGACAGTCAGGGACATGACTATGTACTCTGTAATGTGCTGCAGAAGATGTCAGTGCTATATAAATACATAATAATAATATGGTAGGACATTAGACTATGACTATGGTAGTATTAGAGTGTGAGCTCCTCTGAGGACAGTCAGTGACATGACTATGTACTCTGTAATGTGCTGCAGAAGATGTCAGTGCTATATAAATACATAATAATAATATGGTAGGACATTAGACTATGACTATGGTGGGATTAGATTATGAGCTCCTCTGAGGACAGTCAGTAACATGACTATGTACTCTGTAATGTGCTGCAGGAGATGTCAGTGCTATATAAATACATAATAATAATATGGAAGGACATTAGGCTATGACTATGGTAGGATTAGAGTGTGAGCTCCTCTGAGGACAGTCAGTGACATGACTATGTACTCTGTAATGTGCTGCAGGAGATGTCAGTGCTATATAAATACATAATAATAATATGGTAGGACATTAGGCTATGACTATGGTAGGATTAGATTGTGAGCTCCTCTGAGGACAGTCAGTGACATGACTATGTACTCTGTAATGTGCTGCAAAAGATGTCAGTGCTATATAAATACATAATAATAATATGGTAGAACATTAGACGATGACTATGGTAGGATTAGAGTGTGAGCTCCTCTGAGGACAGTCAGTGACATGACTATGTACTCTGTAATGTGCTGCAGGAGATGTCAGTGCTATATAAATACATAATAATAATATGGTAGGACATTACACTATGACTATGGTAGGATTAGAGTGTGAGCTCCTCTGAGGACAGTCAGTGACATGACCATGTACTCTGTAATGTGCTGCAGAAGATGTCAGTGCTATATAAATACATAATAATAATATGGTAGGACATTAGACTATGACTATGGTAGGATTAGAGTGGGAGCTCCTCTGAGGACAGTCAGTGACATGACTATGTACTCTGTAATGTGCTGCAGGAGATGTCAGTGCTATATAAATTCATAATAATAATGTGGTAGGACATTAGACTAGGACTATGGTAGGATTAGAGTGTGAGCTCCTCTGAGGACAGTCAGTGACATGACTATGTACTCTGTAAAGTGCTGCAGAAGATGTCAGTGCTATATAAATACATAATAATAATATGGTAGGACATTAGACTATGACTATGGTAGGATTAGAGTGTGAGCTCCTCTGAGGACAGTCAGTGACATGACTATGTACTCTGTAAAGTGCTGCAGAAGATGTCAGTGCTATATAAATACATAATAATAATATGGTAGGACATTAGACTATGACTATGGTAGGATTAGAGTGTGAGCTCCTCTGAGGACAGTCAGTGACATGACTATGTACTCTGTAAAGTGCTGCAGAAGATGTCAGTGCTATATAAATACATAATAATAATATGGTACGACATTAGACTATGACTATGGTAGGATTAGAGTGTGAGCTCCTCTGAGGACAGTCAGTGACATGACTACATACTCTGTAATGTGCTGCAGAAGATGTCAGTGCTATATAAATACATAATAATAATATGGTAGGACATTAGACTATGACTATGGTAGGATTAGAGTGTGAGCTCCTCTGAGGACAGTCAGTGACATGACTATGTACTCTGTAAAGTGCTGCAGAAGATGTCAGTGCTATATAAATACATAATAATAATATGGTACGACATTAGACTATGACTATGGTAGGATTAGATTGTGAGCTCCTCTGAGGACAGTCAGTGACATGACTATGTACTCTGTAAAGTGCTGCAGAAGATGTCAGTGCTATATAAATACATAATAATAATATAGTAGGACATTAGACTATGACTATGGTAGGATTAGATTGTGAGCTCCTCTGAGGACAGTCAGTGACATGACTATGTACTCTGTAAAGGGCTGCATTAGATGTCAGTGCTATATAAATACATAATAATTATATGGTAGGACATTAGACTATGACTATGGTAGGATTAGATTGTGAGCTCCTCTGAGGACAGTCAATGACATGACTATGTACTCTGTAATGTGCTGCAGAAGGTGTCAGTGCTATATAAATACATAATAATAATATGGTATAACATTATACTATGACTATGGTAGGATTAGAGTGTGAGCTCCCCTGAGGACAGTCAGTGACATGACTATGTACTCTGTAATGTGCTGCAGAAGATGTCAGTGCTATATAAATACATAATAATAATATGGTAGGACATTCGACTATGACTTTAGTAGCATTAGAGTGTTAGCTCCTCTGAGGACAGTCAGTGACATGACTATGTACTCTGTAATGTGCTGCAGAAGATGTCAGTGCTATATAAATACATAATAATAATATGGTAGGACATTAGACTATGACTATGGTAGCATTAGAGTGTGAGCTCCTCTGAGGACAGTCAGTGACATGACTATGTACTCTGTAATGTGCTGCAGAAGATGTCAGTGCTATATAAATACATAATAATAATATGGTAGGACATTAGACTATGACTGTGGTAGGATTAGATTGTGAGCGCCTCGGAGGACAGTGAAATGACTATGTACTCTGAGCACAATCTTGCACAGGTCAGTGATGGAGTATTGCTTAATCTGTAGGGTATAGCTTTATTGCTTAGGATGTTTGGAGAAGTCCCTGGCCTGGGTGTCGGAGCAATGCATTTTCTACAGGAGGCTTGGAGGGGTCAGTAGCCCAGGGGGAGATATTATGTTCTCTACAGGAGGCTTGGAGAGGTCAGTATCCCGGGGAGGATATTACATTCCCTACAGGAAACTTGAAGGTGTCAGTATTCCAGGGGAGGATATTACATTCTCTACAGGAAACTTTGGAGGGGTCAGTAGGCCAGGGGAGGATATTATGTTCTCTACAGGAGACTTGGAGGGGTCAGTAGTCCAGGGGAAGATATTATGTTCCCTACAGGAGACGTTGGAGGGGTCAGTAGTCCAGTTGAGGATATTATGTTCTCTACAGGAGACTTGGAGGGGTCAGTATCCCAGGGGAGGATATTACATTCTCTACAGGAGACTTGGAGGGCTCAATAGGCCAGTTTAAGATATTACATTCTCTACCGGAGACTTGGAGGGGTCAATAGGCCAGGGGAGGATATTACATTCTCTTGGAGGGGTCAGTAGGCCAGTTGAGGATATTTCATTCTCTACAGGAGACTTGAAGGGGTCAGTAGCCCAGGGGAGGATATAACATTCTCTACAGGAGACTTGGAGGTGTCAGTAGCCCAGGGAAGGATATTACATTCCCTACAGGAGGCTTGGAGAGGTCAGTAGGCCAGATGAGGATATTACGTTCCCTACAGGAGACTTGGAAGGGTCAGTAGTCCAGGGGAGGATATTACATTCTCTACAGGAGACTTGGAGGAGTCAGACGGCCAGGGGAGGATATTATGTTCTCTACAGGAGACTTGGAGGGTTCAGTAGGCCAGTTTAGGATATTACATTCTCTATCAGAGACTTGGAGGGGTCAGTAGGCCAATTGAGGATATTACATTTTTTACAGAAGGCTTTGAAGTGTCAGTAGGCCAGGGGTGGATATTACATTTTTTACAGGAGACTTGGAGGGGTCAGTAGCCAGGTGGAGGATATTACGTTCTCTACAGGAGACTTGGAGGGGTCAGTAGGCCAGTTGAGGAGATTATGTTCTCTACAGGAAGCTTGGAGGGGTCAGTAGGCCAGGGGAGAAAATTACATTCTCTACAAGAGACTTGGAGGGGTCAGTAGCCCAGGGGAGGATAGTACATTCTCTACAGGATACTTGGAGGGATCAGTAGGCAAGTTGAGGATATTGTGTTCTCTACAGGAGGCTTGGAGGGTCAGTAGGCCAGGGGAGGATAGTACATTCTCTACAGGAGACTTGGAGGGGTTAGTAGACAAGGGGAGGGTATTAAGTTCTCTACAGGAGACTTGGAGGGGTCAGTAGGCCAGTTGAGGATACCATGTTCTCTACAGGAGGTTTGGAGGGGTCAGTAGGCCAGGGAAGGATATTACATTCTCTACAGGAGACTTGGAGGGCTCAGTATCCTAGGGGAGAATATTTACATTCTCTACAGGAGACTTGGAAAGGTCAGTAGGCCAGGGGACGATGTTACATTCTCTATAGGAGGATTGTAGGAGTCAGTAGGCTAGTGGAGGATATTATGTTCTCTACAGGAGACTTGGAGGTGTCAGTAGGCCAGTTGAGGATATTACATTCTCTAC
>NC_090652.1:326110310-326132810 GCF_040937935.1 Hyperolius riggenbachi
ACAGGAGACTTGAAAGGGTCAGTAGCCCAGGGGAGGATATTAAGTTCTTTACAGGAGAATTGGAGGGGTCAGTAGGCCAGTTGAGGATATTACATTCCCTACTGGAGGCTTGGAGAGGTCAGTAGGCCAGATGAGGATATTACGTTCTCTACAGGAGACTTGGAGTGGTCAGTAGCCCAGGGGAGGATAGTACATTCTCTACAGGAGACTTGGAGTGGTCAGTAGGCCAGTGGAGGATATTATGTTCTCTACAGGAGACTTGGAGGGGTCAGTATCCCAGAGGAGGATATTACATTCTCTACAGGAGACTTGGAGGGGTCAGTAGGCCAGGGGAGGATATTACATTCTCTACAGGAGACTTGGAGGGGTCAGTAGGCCAGGGGAGGATATTACATTCTCTACCGGAGACTTGGAGAGGTGAGTAGGCCAGTTGAGGATTTTTACAGGAGGCTTTGACATGTCCGTAGGCCAGGGGAGGATATTACATTCTCTATAGGAGGCTTGTAGGGGTCAGTAGGCCAGTGGAGGATATTACATTCTCTACCGGAGACTTGGAGGGGTCAGTAGGCCAGGGGAGGATATTACATTCCCTACAGGAGACTTGGAGGGCTCAGTATCCTAGGGGAGGATATTACATTCTCTATAGGAGGCTTGTAGGGGTCAGTAGGCCAGTGGAGGATATTACATTCTCTACCGGAGACTTGGAGGGGTCAGTAGGCCAGGGGAGGATATTACATTCTCTACAGGAGACTTGGAGGGCTCAGTATCCCAGGGGAGGATATTACGTTCTCTACTGGAGACTTGGAGGGGTCAGTAGGCCAGTTGAGGATATTACATTCTCTACAGGAGACTTGAAGGGGTCAGTAGCCCAGGGGAGGATATTACGTTCTTTACAGGAGACTTGGAGGGGTCAGTAGGCCAGTTGCGGATATTACATTCTCTACAGGAGACTTGGAGGTGTCAGTAGCCCAGGGAAGGATATTACATTCCCTACTGGAGGCTTGGAGAGGTCAGTAGGCCAAGGGAGGATATTACATTCTCTACAGAAGACTTGGAGGGGTCAGTAGGCAAGTGGAGGATATTATGTTCTCTACAGGAGGCTTGGAGGGGTCAGTATCCCAGGGGAGGATATTACATTCCCTACAGGAGACTTGGAGGGGTCAATAGGCCAGGGGAGGATATTACATTCTCTACAGGAGACTTGGAGGGGTCAGTAGGCCAGGGGAGGATATTACATTCTCTACAGGAGACTTGGAGGTGTCAGTAGGCCAGTTCAGGATATTACATTCTCTACAGGAGGCTTGGAGGGGTCAGTATCCCAGAGGAGGATATTACATTCTCTACAGGAGACTTGGAGGTGTCAGTAGCCCAGGGAAGGATATTACATTCCCTACTGGAGGCTTGGAGAGGTCAGTAGGCCAGATGAGGATATTACATTCTCTACAGAAGACTTGGAGGGGTCAGTAGGCCAGTGGAGGATATTATGTTCTCTACAGGAGACTTGGAGGGGTCAGTAGCCCAGGGGAGGATATTATGTTCTCTACAGGAGACTTGGAGGGGTCAGTAGGCCAGTGGAGGATATTATGTTCTCTACAGGAGGCTTGGAGGGGGTCAGTAGGCCAGGGGAGGATATTACATTCTCTACAGGAGACTTGGAGGGGTCAGTAGGCTAGGGGAGGATATTACATTCCCTACAGGAGGCTTGGAGAGGTCAGTAGGCCAGATGGGGATATTACGTTCCCTACAGGAGACTTGGAGGGGTCAGTATCCCAGGGGAGGATATTACATTCCCTACAGGAGACTTGGAGGGGTCAGTAGGCCAGGGGAGGATATTACATTCTCTACAGGAGGCTTGGAGGGGTCAGTAGGCCAGGGAAGGATATTACATTCCCTACAGGAGGCTTGGAGAGGTCAGTAGGCCAGATGGGGATATTACGTTCCCTACAGGAGACTTGGAGGGGTCAGTATCCCAGGGGAGGATATTACATTCCCTACAGGAGACTTGGAGGGGTCAGTAGGCCAGGGGAGGATATTACATTCTCTACAGGAGGCTTGGAGGGGTCAGTAGGCCAGGGGAGGATATTACATTCTCTACAGGAGACTTGGAGGGGTCAGTAGGTCAGGGGAGGATATTACATTCTCTACAGGAGACTTGGAGGGCTCAGTATCCTAGGGGAGGATATTACGTTCTCTACTGGAGACTTGGAGGGCTCAGTAGGCCAGTTGAGAATATTACATTCTCTACAGAAGACTTGAAGTAGTCAGTAGCCCAGGGGAGGATATTACGTTCTTTACAGGAGACTTGGAGGGGTCAGTAGGCTAGTTGAGGATATTACATTCTCTACAGGAGACTTGGAGGTGTCAGTAGGCCAGTTGAGGATATTACATTCTCTACAGGAGACTTGGAGGGGTCAGTAGGCCAGGGGAGGATATTACATTCTCTACAGGAGACTTGGAGGGGTCAGTAGGCCAGGGGAGGATATTACATTCTCTACAGAAGACTTGGAGGGGTCAGTAGGCCAGGGGAGGATATTACATTCCCTACAGGAGACTTGGAGGGGTCAGTAGGCCAGGGGAGGATATTACGTTTTTTACAGGAGGCTTTGACATGTCCGTAGGCCAGGGGAGGATATTTCATTCTCTATAGAAGGCTTGTAGGGGTCAGTAGGCCAGTGGAGGATATTACATTCTCTACCGGAGACTTGGAGGGGTCAGTAGCCCAGGGGAGGATATTACATTCCCTACAGGAGACTTGGAGGGCTCAGTATCCTAGGGGAGGATATTACATTCTCTATAGGAGGCTTGTAGGGGTCAGTAGGCCAGTGGAGGATATTACATTCTCTACCGGAGACTTGGATGGGTCAGTAGGCCAGTTGAGAATATTACATTCTCTACAGGAGACTTGAAAGGGTCAGTAGCCCAGGGGAGGATATTACGTTCTTTACAGGAGACTTGGAGGGGTCAGTAGGCCAGTTGAGGATATTACATTCTCTACAGGAGACTTGGAGGGCTCAGTATCCTAGGGGAGGATATTACATTCTCTATAGGAGGCTTGTAGGGGTCAGTAGGCCAGTGGAGGATATTACATTCTCTACCGGAGACTTGGATGGGTCAGTAGGCCAGTTGAGAATATTACATTCTCTACAGGAGACTTGAAAGGGTCAGTAGCCCAGGGGAGGATATTAAGTTCTTTACAGGAGAATTGGAGGGGTCAGTAGGCCAGTTGAGGATATTACATTCCCTACTGGAGGCTTGGAGAGGTCAGTAGGCCAGATGAGGATATTACGTTCTCTACAGGAGACTTGGAGTGGTCAGTAGCCCAGGGGAGGATAGTACATTCTCTACAGGAGACTTGGAGTGGTCAGTAGGCCAGTGGAGGATATTATGTTCTCTACAGGAGACTTGGAGGGGTCAGTATCCCAGAGGAGGATATTACATTCTCTACAGGAGACTTGGAGGGGTCAGTAGGCCAGGGGAGGATATTACATTCTCTACAGGAGACTTGGAGGGGTCAGTAGGCCAGGGGAGGATATTACATTCTCTACCGGAGACTTGGAGAGGTGAGTAGGCCAGTTGAGGATTTTTACAGGAGGCTTTGACATGTCCGTAGGCCAGGGGAGGATATTACATTCTCTATAGGAGGCTTGTAGGGGTCAGTAGGCCAGTGGAGGATATTACATTCTCTACCGGAGACTTGGAGGGGTCAGTAGGCCAGGGGAGGATATTACATTCCCTACAGGAGACTTGGAGGGCTCAGTATCCTAGGGGAGGATATTACATTCTCTATAGGAGGCTTGTAGGGGTCAGTAGGCCAGTGGAGGATATTACATTCTCTACCGGAGACTTGGAGGGGTCAGTAGGCCAGTTGAGGATATTACATTCTCTACAGGAGACTTGAAGGGGTCAGTAGCCCAGGGGAGGATATTACGTTCTTTACAGGAGACTTGGAGGGGTCAGTAGGCCAGTTGCGGATATTACATTCTCTACAGGAGACTTGGAGGTGTCAGTAGCCCAGGGAAGGATATTACATTCCCTACTGGAGGCTTGGAGAGGTCAGTAGGCCAAGGGAGGATATTACATTCTCTACAGAAGACTTGGAGGGGTCAGTAGGCAAGTGGAGGATATTATGTTCTCTACAGGAGGCTTGGAGGGGTCAGTATCCCAGGGGAGGATATTACATTCCCTACAGGAGACTTGGAGGGGTCAATAGGCCAGGGGAGGATATTACATTCTCTACAGGAGACTTGGAGGGGTCAGTAGGCCAGGGGAGGATATTACATTCTCTACAGGAGACTTGGAGGTGTCAGTAGGCCAGTTCAGGATATTACATTCTCTACAGGAGGCTTGGAGGGGTCAGTATCCCAGAGGAGGATATTACATTCTCTACAGGAGACTTGGAGGTGTCAGTAGCCCAGGGAAGGATATTACATTCCCTACTGGAGGCTTGGAGAGGTCAGTAGGCCAGATGAGGATATTACGTTCTCTACAGGAGACTTGGAGGGGTCAGTAGGCCAGTGGAGGATATTATGTTCTCTACAGGAGGCTTGGAGGGGTCAGTATCCCAGGGGAGGATATTACATTCTCTACAGGAGACTTGGAGGGGTCAGTAGGCCAGGGGAGGATATTACATTCTCTACAGGAGACTTGGAGGTGTCAGTAGGCCAGTTCAGGATATTACATTCTCTACAGGAGACTTGGAGGGGTCAGTAGGCCAGGGGAGGATATTACATTCCCTACAGGACACTTGGAGGGCTCAGTATCCTAGGGGAGGATATTACATTCTCTATAGGAGGCTTGTAGGGGTCAGTAGGCCAGTGGAGGATATTACATTCTCTACAGGAGACTTGGAGGGGTCAGTAGGCCAGTGGAGGATATTACATTCTCTACCGGAGACTTGGAGGGGTCAGTAGGCCAGGGGAGGATATTACATTCCCTACAGGAGACTTGGAGGGCTCAGTATCCTAGGGGAGGATATTACATTCTCTATAGGAGGCTTGTAGGGGTCAGTAGGCCAGTGGAGGATATTACATTCTCTACCGGAGACTTGGATGGGTCAGTAGGCCAGTTGAGAATATTACATTCTCTACAGGAGACTTGAAAGGGTCAGTAGCCCAGGGGAGGATATTACGTTCTTTACAGGAGACTTGGAGGGGTCAGTAGGCCAGTTGAGGATATTACATTCTCTACAGGAGACTTGGAGGTGTCAGTAGCCCAGGGAAGGATATTACATTCCCTACTGGAGGCTTGGAGAGGTCAGTAGGATAGATGAGGATATTACGTTCTCTACAGGAGACTTGGAGTGGTCAGTAGCCCAGGGGAGGATAGTACATTCTCTACAGGAGACTTGGAGTGGTCAGTAGGCCAGTGGAGGATATTATGTTCTCTACAGGAGACTTGGAGGGGTCAGTATCCCAGAGGAGGATATTACATGCTCTACAGGAGACTTGGAGGGGTCAGTAGGCCAGGGGAGGATATTACATTCTCTACAGGAGACTTGGAGGGGTCAGTAGGCCAGGGGAGGATATTACATTCTCTACCGGAGACTTGGAGAGGTGAGTAGGCCAGTTGAGGATATTACGTTTTTTACAGGAGGCTTTGACATGTCCGTAGGCCAGGGGAGGATATTACATTCTCTATATGAGGCTTGTAGGGGTCAGTAGGCCAGTGGAGGATATTACATTCTCTACCGGAGACTTGGAGGGGTCAGTAGGCCAGGGGAGGATATTACATTCCCTACAGGAGACTTGGAGGGCTCAGTATCCTAGGGGAGGATATTACATTCTCTATAGGAGGCTTGTAGGGGTCAGTAGGCCAGTGGAGGATATTACATTCTCTACCGGAGACTTGGAGGGGTCAGTAGGCCAGGGGAGGATATTACATTCTCTACAGGAGACTTGGAGGGCTCAGTATCCCAGGGGAGGATATTACGTTCTCTACTGGAGACTTGGAGGGGTCAGTAGGCCAGTTGAGGATATTACATTCTCTACAGGAGACTTGAAGGGGTCAGTAGCCCAGGGGAGGATATTACGTTCTTTACAGGAGACTTGGAGGGGTCAGTAGGCCAGTTGCGGATATTACATTCTCTACAGGAGACTTGGAGGTGTCAGTAGCCCAGGGAAGGATATTACATTCCCTACTGGAGGCTTGGAGAGGTCAGTAGGCCAAGGGAGGATATTACATTCTCTACAGAAGACTTGGAGGGGTCAGTAGGCCAGTGGAGGATATTATGTTCTCTACAGGAGGCTTGGAGGGGTCAGTATCCCAGGGGAGGATATTACATTCCCTACAGGAGACTTGGAGGGGTCAATAGGCCAGGGGAGGATATTACATTCTCTACAGGAGACTTGGAGGGGTCAGTAGGCCAGGGGAGGATATTACATTCTCTACAGGAGACTTGGAGGTGTCAGTAGGCCAGTTCAGGATATTACATTCTCTACAGGAGGCTTGGAGGGGTCAGTATCCCAGAGGAGGATATTACATTCTCTACAGGAGACTTGGAGGTGTCAGTAGCCCAGGGAAGGATATTACATTCCCTACTGGAGGCTTGGAGAGGTCAGTAGGCCAGATGAGGATATTACGTTCTCTACAGGAGACTTGGAGGGGTCAGTAGGCCAGTGGAGGATATTATGTTCTCTACAGGAGGCTTGGAGGGGTCAGTATCCCAGGGGAGGATATTACATTCTCTACAGGAGACTTGGAGGGGTCAGTAGGCCAGGGGAGGATATTACATTCTCTACAGGAGACTTGGAGGTGTCAGTAGGCCAGTTCAGGATATTACATTCTCTACAGGAGACTTGGAGGGGTCAGTAGGCCACGGGAGGATATTACATTCCCTACAGGAGACTTGGAGGGCTCAGTATCCTAGGGGAGGATATTACATTCTCTATAGGAGGCTTGTAGGGGTCAGTAGGCCAGTGGAGGATATTACATTCTCTACCGGAGACTTGGAGGGGTCAGTAGGCCAGGGGAGGATATTACATTCTCTACAGGAGACTTGGAGGGGTCAGTAGGCCAGGGGAGGATATTACATTCTCTACAGGAGACTTGGAGGGGTCAGTAGGCCAGGGGAGGATATTACATTCTCTACAGGAGACTTGGAGTGGTCAGTAGGCCAGTGGAGGATATTATGTTCTCTACAGTAGGCTTGGAGGGGTCAGTATCCCAGAGGAGGATATTACATTCTCTACAGGAGACTTGGAGGGGTCAGTAGGCCAGGGGAGGATATTACATTCTCTACAGGAGACTTGGAGGGGTCAGTAGGCCATGGGAGGATATTACATTCTCTACCGGAGACTTGGAGAGGTGAGTAGGCCAGTTGAGGATATTACGTTTTTTACAGGAGGCTTTGACATGTCCGTAGGCCAGGGGAGGATATTACATTCTCTATAGGAGGCTTGTATGGGTCAGTAGGCCAGTGGAGGATATTACATTCTCTACCGGAGACTTGGAGGGGTCAGTAGGCCAGGGGAGGATATTACATTCCCTACAGGAGACTTGGAGGGCTCAGTATCCTAGGGGAGGATATTACATTCTCTATAGGAGGCTTGTAGGGGTCAGTAGGCCAGTGGAGGATATTACATTCTCTACCGGAGACTTGGAGGGGTCAGTAGGCCATGGGAGGATATTACATTCTCTACAGGAGACTTGGAGGGCTCAGTATCCCAGGGGAGGATATTACGTTCTCTACTGGAGACTTGGAGGGGTCAGTAGGCCAGTTGAGGATATTACATTCTCTACAGGAGACTTGAAGGGGTCAGTAGCCCAGGGGAGGATATTACGTTCTTTACAGGAGACTTGGAGGGGTCAGTAGGCCAGTTGTGGATATTACATTCTCTACAGGAGACTTGGAGGTGTCAGTAGCCCAGGGAAGGATATTACATTCCCTACTGGAGGCTTGGAGAGGTCAGTAGGCCAGGGGAGGATATTACATTCTCTACAGAAGACTTGGAGGGGTCAGTAGGCCAGTGGAGGATATTATGTTCTCTACAGGTGGCTTGGAGAGGTCAGTATCCCAGGGGAGGATATTACATTCCCTACAGGAGACCTGGAGGGGTCAATAGGCCAGGGGAGGATATTACATTCTCTACAGGAGACTTGGAGGGGTCAGTAGGCCAGGGGAGGATATTACATTCTCTACAGGAGACTTGGAGGGGTCGGTAGGCCAGTTCAGGATATTACACTCTCTACAGGAGGCTTGGAGGGGTCAGTATCCCAGAGGAGGATATTACATTCTCTACAGGAGACTTGGAGGTGTCAGTAGCCCAGGGAAGGATATTACATTCCCTACTGGAGGCTTGGAGAGGTCAGTAGGCCAGATGAGGATATTACGTTCTCTACAGGAGACTTGGAGGGGTCAGTAGGCCAGTTGAGGATATTATGTTCTCTACAGGAGGCTTGGAGGGGTCAGTATCCCAGGGGAGGATATTACATTCTCTACAGGAGACTTGGAGGGGTCAGTAGGCCAGGGGAGGATATTACATTCTCTACAGGAGACTTGGAGGTGTCAGTAGGCCAGTTCAGGATATTACATTCTCTACAGGAGGGTTGGAGGGGTCAGTATCCCAGAGGAGGATATTACATTCTCTACAGGAGGCTTGGAGGGGTCAGGTCCCTGGGGAGGATATCTCCTGTGAAGGAGGAGGTGGAGTTAAGGGCAGAAAGTTTCAGGATTATTACGAGGCACCAAAGTGAAATCAAATTAATAACAACAGTTTAAAACAGAGGAGGTGAAGGTACAATTGACCACTCTCAGGAAAAACAAACCTCAATGATTGGGTTAAGAACTGTAATTTTATTAATCCAAATAATCACAACTCTTATAGATTGTGCTGCGTTTCTTGGGACGAGGTTCCTACTTCCTCAGGGAGATACAGAGAGTAGGGCTCAGACACAATATAAGCGCTTTTCTGAACAGTTTTAGGCTATCAGAGCTTCCGGGAGTCTTTTAGAAATTGCTCCAATTGACTTATATTATAATCCCTGTAAAATTTATTGTGATTTTAATATAAGTCAATGGGAGCATTTTTTAAAAAGCACAGATTGCCAAAAATTGCTGAGAAAGGTACTTGTAGTGTGTCTGAGCCCTAACTGAGGCGCTAGGCTCCACCATGGCTGACTGGAGAATGTGCTCTCCTAGCCTCACCACTGATACCTTTACCCTCAGATGAGGTACTTGTAGTGTGTCTGAGCCCTAACTGAGGAGCTAGGCTCCACCATGGCTGATTGGAGAATTTGCTCTCCTGACCTCACTGATACCTTTACCCTCAGATGAGGTACTTGTAGTGTGTCTGAGCCCTAACTGAGGAGCTAGGCTCCACCATGGCTGATTGGAGAATGTGCTCTCCTAACCTCACCACTGATACCTTTACCCTCAGATGAGGTACTTGTAGTGTGTCTGAGCCCTAACTGAGGCGCTAGGCTCCACCATGGCTGACTGGAGAATGTGCTCTCCTAGCCTCACCACTGATACCTTTACCCTCAGATGAGGTACTTGTAGTGTGTCTGAGCCCTAACTGAGGAGCTAGGCTCCACCATGGCTGATTGGAGAATGTGCTCTCCTGACCTCACCACTGATACCTTTACCCTCAGATGAGGTACTTGTAGTGTGTCTGAGCCCTAACTGAGGAGCTAGGCTCCACCATGGCTGATTGGAGAATTTGCTCTCCTGACCTCACTGATACCTTTACCCTCAGATGAGGTACTTGTAGTGTGTCTGAGCCCTAACTGAGGAGCTAGGCTCCACCATGGCTGATTGGAGAATGTGCTCTCCTAACCTCACCACTGATACCTTTACCCTCAGATGAGGTACTTGTAGTGTGTCTGAGCCCTAACTGAGGCGCTAGGCTCCACCATGGCTGACTGGAGAATGTGCTCTCCTAGCCTCACCACTGATACCTTTACCCTCAGATGAGGTACTTGTAGTGTGTCTGAGCCCTAACTGAGGAGCTAGGCTCCACCATGGCTGATTGGAGAATGTGCTCTCCTGACCTCACCACTGATACCTTTACCCTCAGATGAGGTACTTGTAGTGTGTCTGAGCCCTAACTGAGGATCTAGGCTCCACCATGGCTGATTGGAGAATGTGCTCTCCTGACCTCACCACTGATACCTTTACCCTCAGATGAGGTACTTGTAGTGTGTGTGAGCCCTAACTGAGGAGCTAGGCTCCACCATGGCTGACTGGAGAATGTGCTCTCCTAGCCTCACCACTGATACCTTTACCCTCAGATGAGGCACTTGTAGTGTGTCTGAGCCCTAACTGAGGAGCTAGGCTCCACCATGGCTGATTGGAGAATGTGCTCTCCTGACCTCACCACTGATACCTTTACCCTCAGATGAGGTACTTGTAGTGTGTCTGAGCCCTAACTGAGGAGCTCGACTCCACCATGGCTGATTGGAGAATGTGCTCTTCTGACCTCACCACTGATACCTTTACCCTCGAATGAGGTACTTGTAGTGTGTCTGAGCCCTAACTGAGGAGCTAGGCTCCACCATGGCTGACTGGAGAATGTGCTCTCCTGACCTCACCACTGATACCTTTACCCTCAGATGAGGTACTTGTAGTGTGTCTGAGCCCTAACTGAGGAGCTAGGCTCCACCATAGCTGATTGGAGAATGTGCTCTCCTGACCTCACCACTGATACCTTTACCCTCAGATGAGGTACTTGTATTGTGTCTGAGCCCTAACTGAGGAGCTAGACTCCACCATGGCTGATTGGAGAATTTGCTCTCCTGACCTCACCACTGATACCTTTACCCTCAGATGAGGTACTTGTATTGTGTCTGAGCCCTAACTGAGGAGCTCGACTCCTCCATTGCTGATTGGAGAATGTGCTCTCCTGACCTCACCACTGATACCTTTACCCTCAGATGAGGTACTTGTAGTGTGTCTGAGCCCTAACTGAGGAGCTAGACTCCACCATGGCTGATTGGAGAATTTGCTTTCCTGACCTCACCACTGATACCTTTACCCTCAGATGAGGTACTTGTAGTGTGTCTGAGCCCTAACTGAGGAGCTAGGCTCCACCATGGCTGACTGGAGAATGTGCTCTCCTGACCTCACCACTGATACCTTTACCCTCAGATGAGGTACTTGTAGTGTGTCTGAGCCCTAACTGAGGAGCTAGGCTCCACCATAGCTGATTGGAGAATGTGCTCTCCTGACCTCACCACTGATACCTTTACCCTCAGATGAGGTACTTGTAGTGTGTCTGAGCCCTAACTGAGGAGCTAGGCTCCACCATGGCTGACTGGAGAATGTGCTCTCCTGACCTCACCACTGATACCTTTACCCTCAGATGAGGTACTTGTAGTGTGTCTGAGCCCTTACTGAGGAGCTAGGCTCCACCATGGCTGATTGGAGAATTTGCTCTCCTGACCTCACCACTGATACCTTTACCCTCAGATGAGGTACTTGTAGTGTGTCTGAGCCCTAACTGAGGAGCTAGGCTCCACCATGGCTGACTGAAGAATGTTCTCTCCTGACCTCACCACGGATACCTTTACCCTCAGATGAGGCACTTGTAGTGTGTCTGAGCCCTAACTGAGGAGCTAGGCTCCACCATGGCTGACTGAAGAATGTTCTCTCCTGACCTCACCACGGATACCTTTACCCTCAGATGAGGTACTTGTAGTGTGTCTGAGCCCTAACTGAGGAGCTAGGCTCCACCATGGCTGACTGAAGAATGTTCTCTCCTGACCTCACCACGGATACCTTTACCCTCAGATGAGGTACTTGTAGTGTGTCTGAGCCCTAACTGAGGAGCTAGGCTCCACCATGGCTGATTGGAGAATGTGCTCTCCTGACCTCACTGATACCTTTACCCTCAGATGAGGTACTTGTAGTGTGTCTGAGCCCTAACTGAGGAGCTAGGCTCCACCATGGCTGACTGGAGAATGTGCTCTCCTGACCTCACCACTGATACCTTTACCCTCAGATGAGGTACTTGTATTGTGTCTGAGCCCTAACTGAGGAGCTAGACTCCACCATGGCTGATTGGAGAATGTGCTCTCCTGACCTCACCACTGATACCTTTACCCTCAGATGAGGTACTTGTAGTGTGTCTGAGCCCTAACTGAGGAGCTAGGCTCCACCATGGCTGACTGGAGAATGTGCTCTCCTGACCTCACCACTGATACCTTTACCCTCAGATGAGGTACTTGTATTGTGTCTGAGCCCTAACTGAGGAGCTAGACTCCACCATGGCTGATTGGAGAATGTGCTCTCCTGACCTCACCACTGATACCTTTACCCTCAGATGAGGTACTTGTAGTGTGTCTGAGCCCTAACTGAGGAGCTAGGCTCCACCATGGCTGACTGGAGAATGTGCTCTCCTGACCTCACCACTGATACCTTTACCCTCAGATGAGGTACTTGTATTGTGTCTGAGCCCTAACTGAGGAGCTAGACTCCACCATGGCTGATTGGAGAATGTGCTCTCCTGACCTCACCACTGATACCTTTACCCTCAGATGAGGTACTTGTATTGTGTCTGAGCCCTAACTGAGGAGCTAGGCTCCACCATGGCTGACTGGAGAATGTGCTCTCCTAACCTCACCACTGATACCTTTACCCTCAGATGAGGTACTTGTAGTGTGTCTGAGCCCTAACTGAGGAGCTAGGCTCCACCATAGCTGATTGGAGAATGTGCTCTCCTGACCTCACCACTGATACCTTTACCCTCAGATGAGGTACTTGTAGTGTGTCTGAGCCCTAACTGAGGAGCTAGGCTCCACCATGGCTGACTGGAGAATGTGCTCTCCTAACCTCACCACTGATACCTTTACCCTCAGATGAGGTACTTGTAGTGTGTCTGAGCCCTAACTGAGGAGCTAGGCTCCACCATAGCTGATTGGAGAATGTGCTCTCCTGACCTCACCACTGATACCTTTACCCTCAGATGAGGTACTTGTAGTGTGTCTGAGCCCTAACTGAGGAGCTAGGCTCCACCATGGCTGATTGGAGAATGTGCTCTCCTGACCTCACCACTGATACTTTTACCCTCAGATGAGGTATTTGTAGTGTGTCTGAGCCCTAACTGAGGAGCTAGGCTCCACCATGGCTGATTGGAGAATTTGCTCTCCTGACCTCACCACTGATACCTTTACCCTCAGATGAGGTACTTGTAGTGTGTCTGAGCCCTAACTGAGGAGCTAGACTCCACCATGGCTGACTGGAGAATGTGCTCTCCTAACCTCACCACTGATACCTTTACCCTCAGATGAGGTACTTGTAGTGTGTCTGAGCCCTAACTGAGGAGCTAGGCTCCACCATGGCTGACTGGAGAATTTGCTCTCCTGACCTCACCACTGATACCTTTACCCTCAGATGAGGTACTTGTAGTGTGTCTGAGCCCTAACTGAAGAGCTAGGCTCCACCATGGCTGATTGGAGAATTTGCTCTCCTGACCTCACTGATACCTTTACCCTCAGATGAGGTACTTGTAGTGTGTCTGAGCCCTAACTGAGGAGCTCGGCTCCACCATGGCTGATTGGAGAATGTGCTCTCCTGACCTCACCACTGATACCTTTACCCTCAGATGAGGTACTTGTAGTGTGTCTGAGCCCTAACTGAGGAGCTAGACTCCACCATGGCTGATTGGAGAATTTGCTCTCCTGACCTCACCACTGATACCTTTACCCTCAGATGAGGTACTTGTAGTGTGTCTGAGCCCTAACTGAGGAGCTAGGCTCCACCATGGCTGATTGGAGAATGTGCTCTCCTGACCTCACCACTGATACTTTTACCCTCAGATGAGGTATTTGTAGTGTGTCTGAGCCCTAACTGAGGAGCTAGGCTCCACCATGGCTGATTGGAGAATTTGCTCTCCTGACCTCACCACTGATACCTTTACCCTCAGATGAGGTACTTGTAGTGTGTCTGAGCCCTAACTGAGGAGCTAGACTCCACCATGGCTGACTGGAGAATGTGCTCTCCTAACCTCACCACTGATACCTTTACCCTCAGATGAGGTACTTGTAGTGTGTCTGAGCCCTAACTGAGGAGCTAGGCTCCACCATGGCTGACTGGAGAATTTGCTCTCCTGACCTCACCACTGATACCTTTACCCTCAGATGAGGTACTTGTAGTGTGTCTGAGCCCTAACTGAAGAGCTAGGCTCCACCATGGCTGATTGGAGAATTTGCTCTCCTGACCTCACTGATACCTTTACCCTCAGATGAGGTACTTGTAGTGTGTGTGAGCCCTAACTGAGGCGCTAGGCTCCACCATGGCTGACTGGAGAATGTGCTCTCCTGACCTCACCACTGATACCTTTACCCTCAGATGAGGTACTTGTAGTGTGTCTGAGCCCTAACTGAGGAGCTAGGCTCCACCATGGCTGACTGGAGAATGTGCTCTCCTGACCTCACCACTGATACCTTTACCCTCAGATGAGGTACTTGTAGTGTGTCTGAGCCCTAACTGAGGAGCTAGGCTCCACCATGGCTGACTGGAGAATGTGCTCTCCTGACCTCACCACTGATACCTTTACCCTCAGATGAGGTACTTGTAGTGTGTCTGAGCCCTAACTGAGGAGCTAGGCTCCACCATGGCTGATTGGAGAATGTGGTCTCCTGACCTCACCACTGATACCTTTACCCTCAGATGAGGTACTTGTAGTGTGTCTGAGCCCTAACTGAGGAGCTCGGCTCCACCATGGCTGACTGGAGAATTTGCTCTCCTGACCTCACCACTGATACATTTACCCTCAGATGAGGTACTTGTAGTGTGTCTGAGCCCTAACTGAGGAACTCGGCTCCACCATGGCTGGCTGGAGAATTTGCTCTCCTGACCTCACAACTGATACCTTTACCCTCAGATGAGGTACTTGTAGTGTGTCTGAGCCCTAACTGAGGAGCTAGGCTCCACCATGGCTGATTGGAGAATGTGCTCTCCTGACCTCACCACTGATACCTTTACCCTCAGATGAGGCACTTGTAGTGTGTCTGAGCCCTAACTGAGGAGCTCGGCTCCACCATGGCTGACTGGAGAATTTGCTCTCCTGACCTCACCACTGATACATTTACCCTCAGATGAGGTACTTGTAGTGTGTCTGAGCCATAACTGAGGAACTCGGCTCCACCATGGCTGGCTGGAGAATGTGCTCTCCTGACCTCACCACTGATACCTTTACCCTCAGATGAGGTACTTGTAGTGTGTCTGAGCCCTAACTGAGGAGCTAGGCTCCACCATGGCTGATTGGAGAATGTGCTCTCCTGACCTCACCACTGATACCTTTACCCTCAGATGAGGCACTTGTAGTGTGTCTGAGCCCTAACTGAGGAGCTCGGCTCCACCATGGCTGACTGGAGAATGTGCTCTCCTGACCTCACCACTGATACCTTTACCCTCAGATGAGGCACTTGTAGTGTGTCTGAGCCCTAACTGAGGAGCTAGGCTCCACCATGGCTGACTGGAGAATTTGCTCTCCTGACCTCACCACTGATACATTTACCCTCAGATGAGGTACTTGTAGTGTGTCTGAGCCCTAACTGAGGAACTCGGCTCCACCATGGCTGGCTGGAGAATGTGCTCTCCTGACCTCACCACTGATACCTTTACCCTCAGATGAGGTACTTGTAGTGTGTCTAAGCCCTTACTGAGGAGCTAGGCTCCACCATGGCTGATTGGAGAATGTGCTCTCCTGACCTCACCACTGATACCTTTACCCTCAGATGAGGCACTTGTAGTGTGTCTGAGCCCTAACTGAGGAGCTAGGCTCCACCATGGCTGACTGGAGAATTTGCTCTCCTGACCTCACCACTGATACCTTTACCCTCAGATGAGGTACTTGTAGTGTGTCTAAGCCCTTACTGAGGAGCTAGGCTCCACCATGGCTGACTGGAGAATGTGCTCTCCTGACCTCACCACTGATACCTTTACCCTCAGATGAGGCACTTGTAGTGTGTCTGAGCCCTAACTGAGGAGCTAGGCTCCACCATGGCTGACTGGAGAATTTGCTCTCCTGACCTCACTGATACCTTTACCCTCAGATGAGGCACTTGTAGTGTGTCTGAGCCCTAACTGAGGAGCTAGGCTCCACCATGGCTGACTGGAGAATGTGCTCTCCTGACCTCACCACTGATACCTTTACCCTCAGATGAGGTACGTTTACCTTTTCCTCCTCTGAGCCCCGTACATAATCATACCATGTTGTGCGGAGGGTATTATCCCTTCATTGCTTTGTACACTGTGAGGGGTCAGGTTCATTCTTCACACCTGCCGTGCCACACAAAGGTCAGTATAATATTCATGTCCTCCTAATCCTCATGTCATAAAGTTACTACACTGTATTATTATTATTTAATATTTATATAGCGCCAACATATTACACAGCGCTGTACAGAGTAAATTGTCTTGTTACTTAAATGTCCCTCAGAGGAGCTCACAATCTAATCCCTACTATAGTCCTATGTCTATGTATGTATTGTGTAGTGTGTGTATTGTAGTCTAGGGCCAATTTAGGGGGAATCCAATTAACGTATCTGTATGTTTTTGGGATGTGGGAGGAAACCGGAATGCCTGGAGGAAACCCGCGCCGACACGGGGAGAACATAGAAACTCCTTGCAGCTCTTGACCCAGCTAGGATACGAACCGGGGATCCAGCGCTGCAAGGCAAGAGCGATAACCACTAGGCCACCATGGCACTTTGAATGTATAGTGGCCGAGGGAAGAGAATGGCCTGTTATTCAGGGGTGGTTGAGGAGTCGTGGAGGTACCTGCAGTAGCCCCAGGTGAGTCAGTAGTCGGGTGAAGGCATTACCCACTCTACAGTGTGCCCTTAGTGGTCAGTAGCCCTGGGGAGACTAGTGCCCCCTCTGAAAGCATACTGAAGGGGTTAATAGCCAGAGGAAGGGTATCAGCCGCTCTACAGGAGGGTAGGAGGTTAGTCAGTAGTCTAGAGAGGACTATTACCGTCTCTACAACAAGGTCAGTGACTTAGGGAAGGCTATTGTATCAGGACAGCAGGTGTTTTGGCGGCTGAATTGTCAGAGGTTAGATTATTCCTGCTCTGTGGAGGGCTGGCCTGTAGCTAGGAGGCCTTTATTTCTTCTACAGCATCTTGCCAGTAGTGCAGGAGGGTGCTTCTTCCTCTACACACAGGTTAGAGGGGTCATTAGCCCACGTATATTAGTATATTGTTAGGAGGTCAATAGAGCAAGGCCCAAGGATGAGGTTGGCTACTGCTGGAAGGTCATTACCAGCTCTGGGGGTCAGAGCCGGGACAAGATCCTCCAGCACCCAAGGCTGAGACACCAAAGTGCGCCCCTCCATCCCTCCCACCCCAGCTGTCATACACTGATTGCTATTAGACTAAGAGGTGCCCCAGGGCCCATAACCTCCCCAACACCTTAATATCTAGTTATCTGGCTTGCAGTCACAGGCATGTATTTCCTTTTCTTATTTCTCTCCCATCCATCCATCCAGTCTCCCATCCATCCCTCCATCCATCCATCCAGTCTCCCATCCATCCCGCCCTCCATCCCTCCATCCATCCCTTCATCCATCCATCCCATCCACCTCTCCCATGCATCCTTCTATCCATCTATCCCTGACTGGAGAATTTGCTCTCCTGACCTCACCACTGATACCTTTACCCTCAGATGAGGTACTTGTAGTGTGTCTGAGCCCTAGCTGAGGAGCTCGGCTCCACCATGGTTGATTGGAGAATTTGCTCTCCTGACCTTACCACTGATACCTTTACCCTCAGATGAGGTACTTGTAGTGTGTCTAAGCCCTTACTGAGGAGCTAGGCTCCACCATGGCTGACTGGAGAATGTGCTCTCCTGACCTCACCACTGATACCTTTACCCTCAGATGAGGTACTTGTAGTGTGTCTGAGCCCTAGCTGAGGAGCTCGGCTCCACCATGGTTGATTGGAGAATTTGCTCTCCTGACCTTACCACTGATACCTTTACCCTCAGATGAGGTACTTGTAGTGTGTCTAAGCCCTTACTGAGGAGCTAGGCTCCACCATGGCTGACTGGAGAATGTGCTCTCCTGACCTCACCACTGATACCTTTACCCTCAGATGAGGTACTTGTAGTGTGTCTGAGCCCTAACTGAGGAGCTAGGCTCCACCATGGCTGATTGGAGAATGTGCTCTCCTAGCCTCACCACTGATACCTTCACCCTCAGATGAGGTAAGTTTACCTTTTCCTCCTCTGAGCCCCGTACATAATCATACCATGTTGTGTGGAGGGTATTATCCCTTCATTGCTTTGTACCCTGAGAGGGGTCAGGTTCATTCTTCACACCTGCCGTGCCACACAAAGGTCAGTATAATATTCATGTCCTCCTAATCCTCATGTCATAAAGTTACTACACTGTATTATTATTATTTAATATTTATATAGCGCCAACATATTACACAGCGCTGTACAGAGTAAATTGTCTTGTTACTTAAATGTCCCTCAGAGGAGCTCACAATCTAATCCCTACTATAGTCCTATGTCTATGTATGTATTGTGTAGTGTGTGTATTGTAGTCTAGGGCCAATTTAGGGGGAATCCAATTAACGTATCTGTATGTTTTTGGGATGTGGGAGGAAACCGGAATGCCTGGAGGAAAGCCGCGCCGACACAGGGAGAACATAGAAACTCCTTGCAGCTCTTGACCCAGCTAGGATACGAACCGGGGATCCAGCGCTGCAAGGCAAGAGCGATAACCACTAGGCCACCATGGCACTTTAAATGTATAGTGGCCGAGGGAAGAGAATGGCCTGTTATTCAGGGGTGGTTGAGGAGTCGTGGAGGTACCTGCAGTAGCCCCAGGTGAGTCAGTAGTTGGGTAAAGGTATTACCCACTCTACAGTGTGCCCTTAGTGGTCAGTAGCCCTGGGGAGACTAGTTCCCCCTCTGAAAGCATACTGAAGGGGTTAATAGCCAGAGGAAGGGTATCAGCCGCTCTACAGGAGGGTAGGAGGTTAGTCAGTAGTCTAGAGAGGACTATTACCGTCTCTACAACAAGGTCAGTGACTTAGGGAAGGCTATTGTATCAGGACAGCAGGTGTTTTGGCGGCTGAATTGTCAGAGGTTAGATTATTCCTGCTCTGTGGAGGGCTGGCCTGTAGCTAGGAGGCCTTTATTTCTTCTACAGCATCTTGCCAGTAGTGCAGGAGGGTGCTTCTTCCTCTACACACAGGTTAGAAGGGTCATTAGCCCACGTATATTAGTATATTGTTAGGAGGTCAATAGAGCAAGGCCCAAGGATGAGGTTGGCTACTGCTGGAAGGCCATTACCAGCTCTGGGGGTCAGAGCCGGGACAAGGTCCTCCAGCACCCAAGGCTGAGACACCAAAGTGCGCCCCTCCATCCCTCCCACCCCAGCTGTCATACACTGATTGCTATTAGACTAAGAGGTGCCCCAGGGCCCATAACCTCCCCAACACCTTAATATCTAGTTATCTGGCTTGCAGTCACAGGCATGTATTTCCTTTTCTTATTTCTTTCTGCTTCAAACACAATTAGGAATTACAGCTGAATGAATTCTGCGCCCCCTCCTACACTGCGCCCTGAGGCTGGAGCCTCTCCAGCCTATGCCTCGGCCCGGCCCTGCTGGGGGTGGGCTGGGGGCTGGCAGCCAGTGGAGAAGGTATTACCGGTTCTCAAGAGGGTGAGGGGCTGGTAGCCAGGGCAGAGGTTACTGTATGTTGTGTAGGAGGGTTTAGGGAGCTGGGAGGAGGGTACCACCTGATCTGCAGGAGGGATGCGGGGCTAGTAGCCAGGGCAGAGGTTACTATATGTTGTGTAGGAGGGTTTGGGGAGCTGGGAGGAGGGTACCACCTGATCTGCAGGAGGGATGAGGGGATGGTAGCCAGGGCAGAGGTTACTATATGTTGTGTAGGAGGGTTTGGGGAGCTGGGAGGAGGGTACCACCTGATCTGCAGGAGGGATGAGGGGATGGTAGCCAGTGGTGGGGTAGTACCTGCTGTGCAAGAGGCACGAGGGGATGGTAGCTGGTAGGAAGAAATTACCTGCTCTGCAGGAGGGTTGGCCCTGCTTATAGTTGGCTGATCCTTCATGGCTGTCATGATGTGGATGGAGATCACTGTAGTCTCAGGAATGCTGCAGCATCACATTTATCCTCCGGTGATGGGCTCTGGAGGAGTCAGAAAACAATCATCTCCAGTGGTGGCCTGTTGGGGTCTCCTCTGGTTGATGCTCCAGCAGTCAGATCTTCATCATCCTCCAGTGGTGGCCTGTTGGGGTCTCCTCCGGTAGATGCTCCAGCAGTCAGGTGATAATCATCTCCAGTGGTGGCCTGTTGGGGTCTCCTCCGGTAGATGCTCCAGCAGTCAGGTGATAATAATCTCCAGTGGTGGCCTGTTGGGGTCTCCTGTGGTTGATGGTCCAACAGTCAGGTGGCAATCATTCTGAAGTGATGGTTTTCTGTGGTCTCCTCCAGCTGGTACCCACAATAATTCCCCAGTGATGTTGGCTCCTCCAGCAGGCCCTGTAGTTCTCCTGTGAGGGATATTCTGGCCGGTTCTCAGGTGACCATACGCTGGAGGATCTCTGGCAGACAGGCAGGTAGCAGAATGGAAAGCAGAAGCATCATTGTATAGAATGTCATCCACAGCTCGCCCAGCTACAGGGCATCCTCCTCCTCCTCTGTCTCTACACAGCCCCCCTTCTCCTCATCTCCCCTCCTCCTCCTCTCTCCAGCACAGGGTGACGTGTGTCCTCCTCTCCCTCCCTCTCTCCCTCTCTCCATCCATATAGACAGACAGGCATTCTCTATACATGCTACAGGAATATATCACTGGGAGGCTTATATCATAACCATGCATCAGTATCTCCTCATAGAAGCCACCCTATCTATCCATCCATCCCCCATCCTTCCATCCATCCATCCATCCCTCCTTCCATCCATCCATCCATCCCCCATCCTTCCTCCCATCCATCCATCCCTCCATCCTTCCATCCATCCCTCCATCCTTCCTCCCATCCATCCATCCCTCCATCCTTCCATCCATCCATCCCCCATCCTTCCTCCCATCCATCCATCCATTCCTCCATACATCCATCTATCCATCCATCCCCCCATCCATCCCCATCCACCCATCCATCCATCTATCCATCCATCCATCTATCCATCCATCCATCCCCCCATCCATCTCCATCCACCCATCCATCCCATCCATCCATCCCTCTCTCCCATCCATCCATCCATCCATCCATCCATCCCCTCATCCTTCCATCCATCCCTCTATCTATCTATCTATCTATCTATCTATCTATCTATCTATCTATCTATCCCATCCACCTCTCCCATCCATCCCTCTATCCATCCCTCCATCCATCCCTCTCTCCCATCCATCCATCCATCCATCCATCATCCCATCCCCCTCTCCCATCCATCCATCCCCCCATCCTTCCATCCATCCATCCATCCCTCCATCCATCCCTCTCTCCCATCCATCCATCTATCCCCATCCATCATCCCATCCACCTCTCCCCTGCATCCCCATCCATCCTTCTATCCATCTATCCCCCTCTCCCATCCATTCATCCCGTCATCCATCCATCCATCCATCCATCCCCATCCACCTCTCCCATCCATCCTGTCATCCATCCATCCCATCCCCCTCTCCCATCCATCTATCCATCCATCCATCCTTCCTTCTATCCATCCCCCCATCCTTCCATCCATCCCTCCATCCATCCCATCCATCTATCCCCATCCACCTCTCCATCCATTCATCCATCCATCCCCATATCCCCCTCCATCCATCCCCATCCATCCATCCATCCATCCTCCTCTCCCATGCATCCTTCTATCCATCTATCCCCCTCTCCCATCCATTCATCCCTCCATCCCCTCTCCCATCCATCCCGTCATCCATCCATCCATACATTCATCCATCCCTCCATCCATCCATCCCCTCTCCCATCCATCCCGTCATCCATCCATCCCATCCACCTCTCCCATCCATTCATTCCTCCCTCCCTCCATCCATCCCTCCATCCATCCATCCCGTCATCCATCCATCCCATCCACCTCTCCCATCCATCCATCCAGTCTCCCATCCATCCCTCCATCCATCCATCCAGTCTCCCATCCATCCCGCCCTCCATCCCTCCATCCATCCCTTCATCCATCCATCCCATCCACCTCTCCCATGCATCCTTCTATCCATCTATCCCCCTCTCCCATCCATCCCTCCATCCATCCATCCATCCATCCATCCATCCACCTCTCCCATCCATTCATCCCTCCCTCCCTCCATCCATCCATCCATCCATCCATCCCATCCCACCTCTCCCATCCATCCCTCTATCCATCCATCCCTCCATACATTAAATCCCTCCATACATCTCATCCACCTCTCCCATCCATACCTCTATCCATACCTCCATCCATCCATCCTTCCCTTTTTCCATCCATTCATCCCCCTCTCCCATCCATCCTTCTTCTCCCTCCATCTGTGTGTGTGTGTGTACAGTGTGTGTGTGTGTGTGTACTGTGTGTGTGTGTACTGTGTGTGTGTGTGTGT